>NW_027137844.1:0-172088 GCF_000149305.1 Rhizopus delemar RA 99-880
TGCTTGTATTATAATGTCACTACATCAGTACTGTCTACACAGTAGATCTATTTAAATAACTATATTGTGTTTATCTAAAATATGATTTCGTATTAATGCTTGTATTTATTAATGTCAACTACAATCAGTTACTGTTTAACAATATGAATAACGTTCTTTGACGCGTTATTCCGATAATGTGAATAATTAGAAACATTCCTGGCATTGGATTGGATTTCTGACAATAGGAAAAGGTCTTGTTATTTCAGGCGTCATTTCTTTTCAAATATCCATCATTAATACATTAAAAGCTCCTTTGAAATATGTTTATTTGGAGCTAGTTATATAATCTTATTTAGATCGGCTTTTATTTTATTTTCATGATAATCGTGTATTAAGAACTATGTATGTCAATGTCAACCCGCAGTCAGCTACTATTTTTCATTAGGCAAATCCAGCAGAGGTTGTTCATACCTCCTCACCTCATATACATAATGACCAAATGTCTTAACCTGGCAGCTATGACTAACAAAACTGAAATTTTTATACAATGCATGCATAATGTTCGAATTATGGATTTTGCTTTACAAATCCATATATATCAGACGACATTCTGTTTTTTTTTTTGACCAACACAGCAATTACTAAAGTCAATATAGGGAAACTTCGCACGTTATACGCAATCACATAAAGAGCTTTGAACAGATTGCATTTTGTCTTTCCTCACACGAAGACCAGAGAAGAATATTGAATATTGTCTCTTGTTACAATCAAACGAAGCTTTTAAATCGTAACATGCTCCAAATAAATTTTTTGGCTGAAAATATTCTGCATCTTCATCTTTACATTACTATTTCTTAGCAGACTTTATTTTTTATTTAACCTACTGGCAACAATGCATTCAACTCAGCCATTAGGTAAGAGTTCGAATCCGACAGTGGACAAAGTTGCAACATATCTATACGACCTTTATCCTGATTGATATGAAATGGGGTGCGATTAGTGTTTCTACCACAACACTGAAAATAAGCGGGCAACCACAGGAATATGCCGTTTAACCATAACCATAACCACAACCACAATCATAACCACGGTCGCCGTCACAATTATGGTCACGGTCACTGGCCATAACCGCAAAATACAGTATCTGTTTCATTTTTGTTCTTTTTTAATATTTACTTTATATATAAATCTGTATTTTTAGTCAAGCATTGGATTATTTTCTTTTCTTTTACTTTTTTATCATAATTGCTTATAATATTATCTTCATATCAATCCATCAAGTCTAATCTTATATTTGTTCATCTTTATTCATAAAAGAGAATCTCATCCCCCATTTCATATTTAAACAAAATATTGCTTTCTTAACAATATGACATTTTGTTCAAATTTCATTACAAGTAGATTGAAAATAGTTTGAAATGAACTCAATCCTTTTATAAGAACACGTATCTTTTGCAAATAGTATATATTTTGTAAAAAGTCATTAGTTATTAGTTATTAGCAATCCAGTTTATTTGTTTAATCTCATAAGAATAAAAAGACTGTAAAATTCAATCAGACTTAAAAAGTTATCTTTTTTATTTAATATTATCATATCTGCTGCTATTTATATTCTTTTCATCAAACTTCAATTAAATCCTTTTTTAACACATACTTTTTATAATTATAGCTGTAATATGAATATCTGTTCCTGCTTATGCAAAAGTAGATTATTTATAATTATTCTGTAAGTAGATCTCTATTTTTTTCATTTATGTCTCATTTTTTCATTTATGTCTCATTTTTTTTTCATTCATGTCTCATTTTTTTCATTTATTTTATGCTATATTCAAAACCAACTTGTAAACCGTGTTAAATGTGTGAATTTAGTTTATCACCCGAATAATAGTGAAAAAAGGTCTATAATCAATATTTGTAAGGTATTCATTACTCACTAACTACTCATTACTCTGATTTCTTATAAATTCAATATGAATAATCTTTAAAGAATGTTGGTATATGATAATAAGCATAAGCGTAAGCCTAATCTTAGTCATAAGTTCAAGTATAAGCGCATAAGTATGAGTATAAGCATAAGCATAAGCATAAGCATAGATCACAATGTGTGAAAATGTCTTTTTGTCTCATTTACATATCAAATGGGGTGCGCCTAGATAGCATGCCTGACCGTTGCAAAGCAGTTATTAAAGCTAAAGGGGGACATACCCGCTATTAAATAAAATTTATGTTCAAACGGAAAAATTGTCCCAGTGCGGTGGTTTTTTTCTATTGCCGATAACCTCAGACTGTGTAATCTCCGAACACTGAGTGCTTGATATGATGTAGCACGGACTGAGACCTTTCTAATGAGCATAGAACTATCCGCATAGCCTGAGAATTGGTTGAGCTATGAAGTCGAAAGTAAAAAAAGTTTAAACACTGGGACAATTAGTCCACCCACTGTATATCTATGAAAACTTTCAGTTTATCCCAAAAATTGCAAAGGATAGAATATGGACTGTAAGCAAAGGGCTACTCTTTTATGAGATTTAATTTCTTTTAGGTAAAAGAATATGTTTAATTGGAATTGGTTGTATGTGTTGTATAATGGTTTAGGTAGTAAAAGAAAAAGTGTAAACAAAAATCAAGGAACAGTTTGAGTACCTTTTGAGACTGATCTTTATTTCAGTTTAAGTTAAAGTAAAAATTATTCTGATTGAAGGCAGGTATTTATATCTTATTAAGTGAGTGGCTTGATATCTTCTATTGTGATCGTTCTTCTAATATTCAGGTACTTTAGCAAGAGTTATCTATAATTATGATTATGAAAACTTTTCATTTGTTCTTTTGTATGCCTGTCATAGATTATCTTTTTATTCTGAGAGTTCCTCACTGATTTGAATAAGGTTACATTACGCGTTATTTCAATTATGTGAAAGATTAGCAATATTTCTGGCATTGGATTGGATTTGGTTACTTTAGTTGATACTTCTTCTTATCAAAGAACTCTCATGAATACAATACATATTCTAAAAGAACATGTTTAATTGGAATTGATTGTATGATCTTATTTAAATAAACTTATATTTTATTTTATTTTAATTATGATCTTGTATTAAGACTTATATTTATTAATGTCAACTACAGTCAGTTACTGTTCTACAACAGTATGATCTTATTTAAATTAACTTATATTTTGTTTTATTTTAATTATGATTTCGTATTAATGCTTGTATTTATTAATGTCAACTACAATCAGTTACTGTTTAACAATATGAATAACGTTCTTTGACGCGTTATTCCGATAATGTGAATAATTAGAAACATTCCTGGCATTGGATTGGATTTCTGACAATAGGAAAAGGTCTTGTTATTTCAGGCGTCATTTCTTTTCAAATATCCATCATTAATACATTAAAAGCTCCTTTGAAATATGTTTATTTGGAGCTAGTTATATAATCTTATTTAGATCGGCTTTTATTTTATTTTCATGATAATCGTGTATTAAGAACTATGTATGTCAATGTCAACCCGCAGTCAGCTACTATTTTTCATTAGGCAAATCCAGCAGAGGTTGTTCATACCTCCTCACCTCATATACATAATGACCAAATGTCTTAACCTGGCAGCTATGACTAACAAAACTGAAATTTTTATACAATGCATGCATAATGTTCGAATTATGGATTTTGCTTTACAAATCCATATATATCAGACGACATTCTGTTTTTTTTTTTGACCAACACAGCAATTACTAAAGTCAATATAGGGAAACTTCGCACGTTATACGCAATCACATAAAGAGCTTTGAACAGATTGCATTTTGTCTTTCCTCACACGAAGACCAGAGAAGAATATTGAATATTGTCTCTTGTTACAATCAAACGAAGCTTTTAAATCGTAACATGCTCCAAATAAATTTTTTGGCTGAAAATATTCTGCATCTTCATCTTTACATTACTATTTCTTAGCAGACTTTATTTTTTATTTAACCTACTGGCAACAATGCATTCAACTCAGCCATTAGGTAAGAGTTCGAATCCGACAGTGGACAAAGTTGCAACATATCTATACGACCTTTATCCTGATTGATATGAAATGGGGTGCGATTAGTGTTTCTACCACAACACTGAAAATAAGCGGGCAACCACAGGAATATGCCGTTTAACCATAACCATAACCACAACCACAATCATAACCACGGTCGCCGTCACAATTATGGTCACGGTCACTGGCCATAACCGCAAAATACAGTATCTGTTTCATTTTTGTTCTTTTTTAATATTTACTTTATATATAAATCTGTATTTTTAGTCAAGCATTGGATTATTTTCTTTTCTTTTACTTTTTTATCATAATTGCTTATAATATTATCTTCATATCAATCCATCAAGTCTAATCTTATATTTGTTCATCTTTATTCATAAAAGAGAATCTCATCCCCCATTTCATATTTAAACAAAATATTGCTTTCTTAACAATATGACATTTTGTTCAAATTTCATTACAAGTAGATTGAAAATCCTTTTGAGATGAACTCAATCCTTTTATAAGAACACGTATCTCTTTTTAAATAGTATATATTTTGTAAAAAGTCATTAGTTATTAGTTATTAGCAATCCAGTTTATTTGTTTAATCTCATAAGAATAAAAAGACTGTAAAATTCAATCAGACTTAAAAAGTTATCTTTTTTATTTAATATTATCATATCTGCTGCTATTTATATTCTTTTCATCAAACTTCAATTAAATCCTTTTTTAACACATACTTTTTATAATTATAGCTGTAATATGAATATCTGTTCCTGCTTATGCAAAAGTAGATTATTTATAATTATTCTGTAAGTAGATCTCTATTTTTTTCATTTATGTCTCATTTTTTCATTTATGTCTCATTTTTTTTTCATTCATGTCTCATTTTTTTCATTTATTTTATGCTATATTCAAAACCAACTTGTAAACCGTGTTAAATGTGTGAATTTAGTTTATCACCCGAATAATAGTGAAAAAAGGTCTATAATCAATATTTGTAAGGTATTCATTACTCACTAACTACTCATTACTCTGATTTCTTATAAATTCAATATGAATAATCTTTAAAGAATGTTGGTATATGATAATAAGCATAAGCGTAAGCCTAATCTTAGTCATAAGTTCAAGTATAAGCGCATAAGTATGAGTATAAGCATAAGCATAAGCATAAGCATAGATCACAATGTGTGAAAATGTCTTTTTGTCTCATTTACATATCAAATGGGGTGCGCCTAGATAGCATGCCTGACCGTTGCAAAGCAGTTATTAAAGCTAAAGGGGGACATACCCGCTATTAAATAAAATTTATGTTCAAACGGAAAAATTGTCCCAGTGCGGTGGTTTTTTTCTATTGCCGATAACCTCAGACTGTGTAATCTCCGAACACTGAGTGCTTGATATGATGTAGCACGGACTGAGACCTTTCTAATGAGCATAGAACTATCCGCATAGCCTGAGAATTGGTTGAGCTATGAAGTCGAAAGTAAAAAAAGTTTAAACACTGGGACAATTAGTCCACCCACTGTATATCTATGAAAACTTTCAGTTTATCCCAAAAATTGCAAAGGATAGAATATGGACTGTAAGCAAAGGGCTACTCTTTTATGAGATTTAATTTCTTTTAGGTAAAAGAATATGTTTAATTGGAATTGGTTGTATGTGTTGTATAATGGTTTAGGTAGTAAAAGAAAAAGTGTAAACAAAAATCAAGGAACAGTTTGAGTACCTTTTGAGACTGATCTTTATTTCAGTTTAAGTTAAAGTAAAAATTATTCTGATTGAAGGCAGGTATTTATATCTTATTAAGTGAGTGGCTTGATATCTTCTATTGTGATCGTTCTTCTAATATTCAGGTACTTTAGCAAGAGTTATCTATAATTATGATTATGAAAACTTTTCATTTGTTCTTTTGTATGCCTGTCATAGATTATCTTTTTATTCTGAGAGTTCCTCACTGATTTGAATAAGGTTACATTACGCGTTATTTCAATTATGTGAAAGATTAGCAATATTTCTGGCATTGGATTGGATTTGGTTACTTTAGTTGATACTTCTTCTTATCAAAGAACTCTCATGAATACAATACATATTCTAAAAGAACATGTTTAATTGGAATTGATTGTATGATCTTATTTAAATAAACTTATATTTTATTTTATTTTAATTATGATCTTGTATTAAGACTTATATTTATTAATGTCAACTACAGTCAGTTACTGTTCTACAACAGTATGATCTTATTTAAATTAACTTATATTTTGTTTTATTTTAATTATGATTTCGTATTAATGCTTGTATTTATTAATGTCAACTACAATCAGTTACTGTTTAACAATATGAATAACGTTCTTTGACGCGTTATTCCGATAATGTGAATAATTAGAAACATTCCTGGCATTGGATTGGATTTCTGACAATAGGAAAAGGTCTTGTTATTTCAGGCGTCATTTCTTTTCAAATATCCATCATTAATACATTAAAAGCTCCTTTGAAATATGTTTATTTGGAGCTAGTTATATAATCTTATTTAGATCGGCTTTTATTTTATTTTCATGATAATCGTGTATTAAGAACTATGTATGTCAATGTCAACCCGCAGTCAGCTACTATTTTTCATTAGGCAAATCCAGCAGAGGTTGTTCATACCTCCTCACCTCATATACATAATGACCAAATGTCTTAACCTGGCAGCTATGACTAACAAAACTGAAATTTTTATACAATGCATGCATAATGTTCGAATTATGGATTTTGCTTTACAAATCCATATATATCAGACGACATTCTGTTTTTTTTTTTGACCAACACAGCAATTACTAAAGTCAATATAGGGAAACTTCGCACGTTATACGCAATCACATAAAGAGCTTTGAACAGATTGCATTTTGTCTTTCCTCACACGAAGACCAGAGAAGAATATTGAATATTGTCTCTTGTTACAATCAAACGAAGCTTTTAAATCGTAACATGCTCCAAATAAATTTTTTGGCTGAAAATATTCTGCATCTTCATCTTTACATTACTATTTCTTAGCAGACTTTATTTTTTATTTAACCTACTGGCAACAATGCATTCAACTCAGCCATTAGGTAAGAGTTCGAATCCGACAGTGGACAAAGTTGCAACATATCTATACGACCTTTATCCTGATTGATATGAAATGGGGTGCGATTAGTGTTTCTACCACAACACTGAAAATAAGCGGGCAACCACAGGAATATGCCGTTTAACCATAACCATAACCACAACCACAATCATAACCACGGTCGCCGTCACAATTATGGTCACGGTCACTGGCCATAACCGCAAAATACAGTATCTGTTTCATTTTTGTTCTTTTTTAATATTTACTTTATATATAAATCTGTATTTTTAGTCAAGCATTGGATTATTTTCTTTTCTTTTACTTTTTTATCATAATTGCTTATAATATTATCTTCATATCAATCCATCAAGTCTAATCTTATATTTGTTCATCTTTATTCATAAAAGAGAATCTCATCCCCCATTTCATATTTAAACAAAATATTGCTTTCTTAACAATATGACATTTTGTTCAAATTTCATTACAAGTAGATTGAAAATAGTTTGAAATGAACTCAATCCTTTTATAAGAACACGTATCTTTTGCAAATAGTATATATTTTGTAAAAAGTCATTAGTTATTAGTTATTAGCAATCCAGTTTATTTGTTTAATCTCATAAGAATAAAAAGACTGTAAAATTCAATCAGACTTAAAAAGTTATCTTTTTTATTTAATATTATCATATCTGCTGCTATTTATATTCTTTTCATCAAACTTCAATTAAATCCTTTTTTAACACATACTTTTTATAATTATAGCTGTAATATGAATATCTGTTCCTGCTTATGCAAAAGTAGATTATTTATAATTATTCTGTAAGTAGATCTCTATTTTTTTCATTTATGTCTCATTTTTTCATTTATGTCTCATTTTTTTTTCATTCATGTCTCATTTTTTTCATTTATTTTATGCTATATTCAAAACCAACTTGTAAACCGTGTTAAATGTGTGAATTTAGTTTATCACCCGAATAATAGTGAAAAAAGGTCTATAATCAATATTTGTAAGGTATTCATTACTCACTAACTACTCATTACTCTGATTTCTTATAAATTCAATATGAATAATCTTTAAAGAATGTTGGTATATGATAATAAGCATAAGCGTAAGCCTAATCTTAGTCATAAGTTCAAGTATAAGCGCATAAGTATGAGTATAAGCATAAGCATAAGCATAGATCACAATGTGTGAAAATGTCTTTTTGTCTCATTTACATATCAAATGGGGTGCGCCTAGATAGCATGCCTGACCGTTGCAAAGCAGTTATTAAAGCTAAAGGGGGACATACCCGCTATTAAATAAAATTTATGTTCAAACGGAAAAATTGTCCCAGTGCGGTGGTTTTTTTCTATTGCCGATAACCTCAGACTGTGTAATCTCCGAACACTGAGTGCTTGATATGATGTAGCACGGACTGAGACCTTTCTAATGAGCATAGAACTATCCGCATAGCCTGAGAATTGGTTGAGCTATGAAGTCGAAAGTAAAAAAAGTTTAAACACTGGGACAATTAGTCCACCCACTGTATATCTATGAAAACTTTCAGTTTATCCCAAAAATTGCAAAGGATAGAATATGGACTGTAAGCAAAGGGCTACTCTTTTATGAGATTTAATTTCTTTTAGGTAAAAGAATATGTTTAATTGGAATTGGTTGTATGTGTTGTATAATGGTTTAGGTAGTAAAAGAAAAAGTGTAAACAAAAATCAAGGAACAGTTTGAGTACCTTTTGAGACTGATCTTTATTTCAGTTTAAGTTCAAGTAAAAACTATTCTAATTGAAGGCAGGTATTTATATCCTATTGAGTGAGTGGCTTGATATCTTCTATTGTGATCGTTCTTCTAATATTCAGGTACTTTAGCAAGTGTTATCTATAATTATGATTATGAAAACATTTCATTTGTTCTTTTGTATGCCTGTCATAGATTATCTTTTTATTCTGAGAGTTCCTCACTGATTTGAATAAGGTTACATTACGCGTTATTTCAATTATGTGAAAGATTAGCAATATTTCTGGCATTGGATTGGATTTGGTTACTTTAGTTGATACTTCTTCTTATCAAAGAACTCTCATGAATACAATACATATTCTAAAAGAACATGTTTAATTGGAATTGATTGTATGATCTTATTTAAATAAACTTGTCGTATTTACCCCATTAAATACTTATTATTCGTATGAGATTACTCAAATCTTATATAAAAAATAACAAGTACTGAATACATAATATTATATATTACATATTCTCTAAGACTCATTTACAATATTAACCATATACAATATTTATATTATTCAAGTTCAATACTAAAATTGACCTTGAACTCACTTCGGTCCCTGAATAATTTTATTTCCTATATAAAGGCGTAGTTTGATTAAATGGGTTCTCTCTCTCGTCTTGAAATCTAATAAAGAGGTTACATAGAGACTCATTCACTAGTTTTCAAGTACTATCTCCTTTTAATTCTCAAATTTTTATCTGCAAATATCTCAAAACTTATATTTTATTTTATTTTAATTATGATCTTGTATTAAGACTTATATTTATTAATGTCAACTACAGTCAGTTACTGTTCTACAACAGTATGATCTTATTTAAATTAACTTATATTTTGTTTTATTTTAATTATGATTTCGTATTAATGCTTGTATTTATTAATGTCAACTACAATCAGTTACTGTTTAACAATATGAATAACGTTCTTTGACGCGTTATTCCGATAATGTGAATAATTAGAAACATTCCTGGCATTGGATTGGATTTCTGACAATAGGAAAAGGTCTTGTTATTTCAGGCGTCATTTCTTTTCAAATATCCATCATTAATACATTAAAAGCTCCTTTGAAATATGTTTATTTGGAGCTAGTTATATAATCTTATTTAGATCGGCTTTTATTTTATTTTCATGATAATCGTGTATTAAGAACTATGTATGTCAATGTCAACCCGCAGTCAGCTACTATTTTTCATTAGGCAAATCCAGCAGAGGTTGTTCATACCTCCTCACCTCATATACATAATGACCAAATGTCTTAACCTGGCAGCTATGACTAACAAAACTGAAATTTTTATACAATGCATGCATAATGTTCGAATTATGGATTTTGCTTTACAAATCCATATATATCAGACGACATTCTGTTTTTTTTTTTGACCAACACAGCAATTACTAAAGTCAATATAGGGAAACTTCGCACGTTATACGCAATCACATAAAGAGCTTTGAACAGATTGCATTTTGTCTTTCCTCACACGAAGACCAGAGAAGAATATTGAATATTGTCTCTTGTTACAATCAAACGAAGCTTTTAAATCGTAACATGCTCCAAATAAATTTTTTGGCTGAAAATATTCTGCATCTTCATCTTTACATTACTATTTCTTAGCAGACTTTATTTTTTATTTAACCTACTGGCAACAATGCATTCAACTCAGCCATTAGGTAAGAGTTCGAATCCGACAGTGGACAAAGTTGCAACATATCTATACGACCTTTATCCTGATTGATATGAAATGGGGTGCGATTAGTGTTTCTACCACAACACTGAAAATAAGCGGGCAACCACAGGAATATGCCGTTTAACCATAATCATAACCACTAATGTAGCCTTAGTCGCAACCACAATCACAGCTGCATCCGCAACCATAACTATAGCCACTGCCATATTCACTACCACAAGCATAACTACAATCATAGTCACAACCATCCATGGCCACAAGCCCTTCATTCAGAAATCAACATCAAACAACAAACTTTATGCATCGAACACTATGAAATCTTACAAAACTACTATATGAATACTTATGAAATACCTATGCCTAATACGATCAATACAAATATACAATCATTTAAAAAAATTAACTTGCTTGGACAACGTTACCAACAATCCGACAATCATTCATCATCATCATCATATATTCAAGCCATTATGAACAACCAACTACGAATTGGCCAAATATCATTTTTTTTCTCACATTCATTCAACAATTCCATTCACTATTTTGCATTCGTCAATTGGTACAGCCATGCGACTCAACATTTTCCCACCTTCGATGGTACTGGCATCCAAGTGTGGAAGAATCAATTTGATCCAGTTTCAAGCAACAATATACTTCCAATCTACAGAATTTTCAATCCTGTTGCTGTATGCCCTTATGTTGATAATCACCTTCTTACTCTCGCTCTGCCAAGACGAATTTTTATGTAACAAATATACCAAGCCATTAAAACACTATTATTATTTTACTATATATTTTACTAAAGAACCATGCAATAGTTTTTTCTTTTTTTTTTCTTTAAAAATTTTTATTCGATTTGTGAAGAGACAACAAAATAAGAAACAAAAAAAAAAGAAAGAAAATGCCTACTGCATTGGATTGGCAGCAGCAAAGGAAGAAGAAGAAGCAGAAACAGAGGTTGGAAAACCAAGACCAGGAGAAGAAAAAGCCCAGGAAGGAAAATCAGTATCATCGAGCTTGTCAGGGAACTCCACCTCAACGTTTTCTATTATTCTTCTAATAGTTGGTGGAGCCCCCTTTTTCTTCGTGGATTCCCTGTATTTTTTTTGCAACTCTTCGTGGAATTGCACCACCTGTAGATTGATTAAGGTATATTAGAAAATGAAATTTGTTACCAACATTTTACTTACTTCGCTGCTCCTAAATGATGGCCTTTTGACCACGAACGTACGACCGTTCGCGTCCTCTGGCCCATCTTCTTCATCTGACGTCCAGTCAACAGTCAGAATTTTGCCAGCGAACGGGAAACGGGCGTCGAACGCTGAAGGGTTAGCCATGTAAATAGATCTCCTGTTAGAGAGTTTCTATCATAAGGTGTTAATGTAAGCATTTTCTATATTTTATAATATAATCTTCTAAATATTAAATACTCACCGTATTTACACGGCTACGACAGGTTGTTTTTGTTGAAACAACTGTCTTCCCCTTGGCCTTGCTCATCAAATAGGAATACTTGCTCCTGATAATGGTGTGTATTTGCGAAGTGGTGAGCAAATCAAAACGACGATGCTTCCTGACTTGCTCACATAACAGGGCCTTGACCTTTCTGTTGTTCTTGTGGGCGAAGGTCACGTCCAAGTCAAATTCGCTTCTGCGACCAACAACGAAATCACGGTAGTATTCTGCTAAATAGCTCTACATCACAAAGAAAGGTATAAAATATAGGTATTAAATTACAATTACTAATTTGATAAATCTGTTCTAGACTTACACGACATTCTTTTTTGGCCTGGTCGACCTCAGCTTCTGAAGCTCGCTGCTGCTGTTGCTGTTGCTGTTGCTGCAGCAAATGGTGTCAATTGCTGTATCTGAGCAGCCATTATATCCTGTGCGAAACCAGAGGGCTGCTCGGGATGGCTTCAGCACCAACAGAGCTCTCCAAAGCGAGGAGTTGTAAAGCCTACTGAAGCCTGCAACAGGAACAGAAGCAGAAGCAGGAGCAGGAGCAAGAGCAGAAGCGGGAACAGGAGCAGAAGCAGAGGTGGGAGCGGGAGCAGGAACAGGAACAACAGAAGCGGGAGCAGAAGCAGGAACAACAGTGGATGATGATCCAGCAATGCTCATAGAAATTCTTGCCCTTTTGGGAGCATTGCTGGGGACACTGATGGGGGTGGCGACGCGACGAGACATTTTTTAAGATAAACTTTAAGGAAGAAAAAACAAGAGTACAAAATAAATTGAAGATGTATACAAAAGCAAGGTAGTACTTTATTTGTTTTACAAAAAAAAAAAAAAGAAAAGCAAAGAAAGGAAAAGAAAAAAGCCTTTACAGTTAAAGATATTACATTTGAATAATAATAATAAAAAAGATTTTAAACTGTTTATGAATACCCTCTCTGAGTGTTTCAATAGTTAAACCATATTTAAAAAAACTTGTTTTTAATCGATAGTAGGTAATCGTAACACTGGTAAAATGAGGCTATAAAAAAAGTACTTTTTTTTTTCTTTTTTTTTTTTTTAAAAAAAAACATTCTTTCTAAAAGGTAAGTTCTTAATATTATATATATTCTATTTCTGTTCTAATGGTACTTTTACTTTAGTAAAATCGTATTGCCTGCTTTTTTTTGTGGTTTAAATGGTCTTTATAAAGTCTCTTTCTAAGGACTACCTTTTCTTCTTCTTTTACTTGTTGGTATAAGCTTGGATGACGTTTTTTTTTTTCTTTTTTTCTTTTTCCTGGTTCATCTAAAGCAAGGTACTATTACTTTTACTAAATATCCTTCATAACTAATAGTTATTATAGATGCGTGCTGTTTCTTTTTTTTACTTGTTGCTTTAAACTTAGCTAGTTGTCCTGGGCTATCTAAAGCAAGGTATTATTAATTTTACTACGCATACTCAATAACTAATAGTTATTATAGATACGTGCTACTTTTTTTACTTGTTGGTATAAGTTTAGCTAGTCTTCTCGCCTATTTAAAGAAAGGTACTATTACTTCTACTACGTATACTCAATAGCTAATAATTATTATAGATACGTGCTACTTTGCTTTGGCCTTTTACTATTTCTTTCTCGCCTTTGCTTTGGTTCTTGAGTACTGATGTCTTTTCTTCTTTTGCTTTGAGTGCCCAATTCCTTGAATCCTTGTGTCTTTTGCATCCTTGAGGCTGGCTTTTTTTTTTCTTCTTCTTATGAGAAACTTTTTGAGTTCAACGAGATTAATCGATGTTTTTTTAGATTAGATGATGCTATTTTGATGGCATTAGGTAAGTCAAGTAAGCTTTTAAAACGCTACGAGCAAAGAAATACCTGTATATTATTATTATTTTATTTAAATAAAAAAAAAGCTATTTTTATAAAACAAATCCCTATTTTTTTTGTATATATAAAGCAATATTTATTGCAATATGAATGGTCAATAAAGAAGTATATAAGCTATATGAGTGGTCTATAAAGAAGTATATAAAGCAATATGAGTGGACAATAAAACCTGTATATAAAGCAATATGAGTGGTTTATAAAAGACCAAAAAGACAAATAAAGCATTGATTTGAAAAGTATCATTGGCTGCCGAGCACCATTAGATATCAAATGGATAATAAACAGGAGCCATAACATAACTGATGGAAGTTGCGTCTTGCGAGATCAGTTAACGAATAAATGTACCAGCAGTCTCCTGTCTCTGCCACAAATCTTGCAACATCTCTTAACCAAAAGATTAACGACGGTTTAAACGATTTGTGGCAGAGACAGGAGGCAGTGCGATCAACAATCAGTTACCCGATGTCACACGATTCTAAGCTCTTTCGCAAGATTGATAATATATCTGTTAACAAATTTGCACGATTATTTGCAGTGGAACACTGCACCCAAACATGATTATCCAAATTGATAAAGGTGATCTTTTTTAATAGTGGTAATTCTATTAAAGGAATGAGAACGTGGATTTCAATGTTAGAAGCCTGATTTTTATATCAAAAGAAAGCTCGAAAAAAATAGATTTTAAATCTATAAAAATAAACAAAAGTATATAATATATTTGTTGAATAAAAAGACATTGTATTTTTTTTAAAAAATAAATGTTTTTCTGTTGTGCTACATGATGCCATACAAGATTACAAACTGGGAAGACCATCCTTTTTCAACTTCAGTGCAAGGTTTTTTAAATTCAACAAAGATCCAAAAAGCATTTCTATTGGCGTATAAGCTCGGAAATCCAAGTGATTGAGTCGGGGCGTTCTCTTTTTTAGCATTCCTCAGCTCTCATGTCATATTTTCCAAAAAACCAGCCTTTTTTAAATAAAAAAGACGATTAATTTTAGTTGCAGGGGGGCAAAAAAAAAAAAAAAAAAAAAAAAAAAAAAAAAAAAAAAAAAAAAAAAAGAAGTTGATTGAGATGTTTTTTACTTAAAATACATTACAGTAGCTATTTATCAGCCACAACCTTCCTTATTAAATCTACCAACATTTGACAGCGTTCGTAGAGATGTTCCAAGATTCCCAGCAAGCTTGGGTAATGGGCGACATACTAACGCAGTCTGTATAGACGCATTTTTAAGAGAAACAATGGGCCTTGTAGACGATCCAGAGGATTCTGACGAAACACTTGATCATAAACGTCTCTTAACCAAAAGGTATCACTCTCAACTAAACAGGTTCACCCAAGTAACTTGTACGAGCTTAAGCAATAAGCTTCTTGCGGATGCGCATATCGATAAAAACAAGCTATCATGGAAGGATATTCCAGCTGTTTATAAGAATACAGCATGTACAGAGCTTGAAGAACTTGCTTTACGAGCAAGTATCCCTTTAAATAGATGCATCAATAGCTGGGGAGCTCAAGTTTTGCTAGCAAAGTCATACAACAATTACCACAACATGAAGGTATTCTTTTTCTACAAAAACGTTCATTTGATTAACCATTATGTTTATATTAGTTGAAAAATAAACAACCAGAGGCTGCAAGTAACTTAGTAGAGCCAAACACCTACGTAACAGAGCAAATAGATGATGCACATCCTGAGGAAAACCTTGATTTTGAACTACTACCTGATCTGGACGCCTCGAACGAAGTAGAAGAAGGATATAGCAATGAACTTAACATGTATGTTTAATTTTAAAAACAAATATACTCTATCATTATAACGATTAAATTTTATTAACCTTAGTGCAACTTCTTCAACTACTTTCTCGTCTTCTGCTGTTTCTTCTCTCCTTCCTGCTTCTTCTCGTCGTACCCGTTCTGGCACTCGTCCCACTTCTCGTCGTCAAAATAAAAAGAGAAGAGTATAATTATTTCTTTTTCCTTTTATTGTTTAAACAAATTATATTATTATTTGTTAAATGTCGTTTAAGATTGTCTTGTCATGACTAGATCTTCACGATGGTAATGTTAGCACTTTTTTTTTATATAAGTTGCTATTCTTCAATGTCATTGGTCCTATGACGTTAGCTCAACGAAATAAGCTTGCATGAATTTTAAAGGTTTTTTTTTTTTTCTCATTGCTCTTTTTTTTTTTCCTTTTTTCTTTGTATTTTTGTCATTACTCTACTTTGTTAACAGCTTTTGATACTTTTAACTATTGCTGATATGCACCATGTCTTGAAAACAAAATAACCAAAACTAAATCAACCCAAAAAGTTAACTCATTACAAGCAAAAGAAAAACAATCATTTTGTTGCATGGGTATAAAGTTGTTGAATGTTTTATTCTTTTTAACTATTTTTTTTTATCTTTGCTTATAGTAAGTTCTAGTATTCTTTTACTTTAAATATTGTGAGTGCTTTAGTCAAGATGTTTCTAACGAATGGTTCACTAATTAAAAAAAAAAACTTGGTTATGGTTACATTACAACATGCAATAACCCTTGCTCTTCTTTATATCATTATTTGTATTTCTTTCCGTTTCTTACATTGACCTCTTACGGACTCTCTTTATAGTGTGCAACCTAGATGTATAATCAGTATCATATCATACTGTAGACCGGTTTGTCGCAACTACTCATCCTCTGCTTTTGTATACTGTGCTTGGTGTATGGTTTCATATCGTGTATGCTGTTCATATTAGGTAAAATTATACTCTATGCGGCTTCAGATAGATCGAACTTTGACTAAAAACATATTGTATAGATAGTATGTTTGAACAAGACAAAAGGTATAATTTTTTTGCTTGTTATTTTTTATTAACTGATGTTCTTTATTTATTAGATTTTGATATTTCGTTTTATTCTGCAATGAAGATTGTGTATGAATTGACTGTGATGATACCAATGATAACAGCAATGATGATAGAGTATTATGAAACCCTATAGAGTATATGAGCATGGACTTGAGAAAAAGTAACAGCTGCTGTATAAGGCAATTATTCATCACGATAAAAAGAAAAAAGAAAAATAATTTGGTAAACAGTAATAAAATTTCAAATATTTAAATATTAATCATCCTGTTGAATGTAGATTGCAATGAGGGTTGTTGAATGTAATTAAATCTGCTAAATGAATTGCATTGAATGGGATGTCGAGGTCAGGTAAGTAATGACTTATGTATTATTTCTGTTCATTCTTTATTCCTTTTCTTTTACTATTCCTTTTCTTTTATTATTCCTTTTCTTTTATTATTTCCTTTTCTTTATTATTCCTTTTTTTTTTATTACTACTTTTTCTATTATTACTTTTTTCTATTACTTTTTTGTACTACTTTTTTTATTACTTTTTTTAATTACTTTTTTTTTTTATTCAAGTGCATATTAAATGAAAAATGTACACTATTGAATATATAATCAAATAAATAAAGCATCGCATTATTAAATCATTTAAATTTGTCCATTTATACTACCCTATACAATAATAAACCTGCCCATTTTACTGGATATACATGCTTAAACGTAGCCATACTCTGCTGATGTACAGAACGACTAAAGTCTGCCTCATCCAATTACATTGTTGTGTGAAAGTGTTTGAGAGCTTATAATGAATTTGTTTTCAAACTCCTCGGCCTTAATTATGCTAGACCAAGCATTAATATGCTAGTTCTCGTGTTAATATTGCCTACAGAGGCAACAAAATTTCGCTAAATTCGACATTTTTAGCGTTTTTATTTTGCTGATAGATGGATGAAACTAGCATTATGCGGAGATTTTTTGCGCCGTAGTGCAAGCCAAGCTCAAGGATGCAAAGACACAAGGATTCAAGGACGCAATGACTTGGGCACTCAAAGCAAAAGAAAAGACATCAGTACTTAAAACCCGAAGCGAGCACAGAAAAAAAAAAGATAGAAAGAGGCCAAAGCAAAGCAGCATTCATCTATAACAGTTATTAGCGATCGCGTATATATAGAAGTAATAGTACTTTTCTTTAGATAGACCAGAAGAAGACTAGCTAAGCTTATACCAACAAATAACGAAAAGGGAAGCAGCATGCATCTATAATAATTATTAGCTATTGAGTACATGAAGTAGAAGTAATAACACCTTACTTTAGATGAACGAGGTAAAAAAAAAAGACGCTAGTCAAGTTTATACCAACAAGTAAAAAAAAAAAAAGAAGCAGCATGCATCTATAATTACTATTAGTTATGAAGGGTATTTTATAAAAGTAATAGTACCTTGCTTTAGATGAACCAGGAAAAAAAAAAAGAAAAAAGAAAAGACAGAAAAAAATAACACCAGCCAAGCTTATACCAGCAAGTAAAAGAAGAAGCAACGATAATCCCGGGAAAGAGACTTTGTAAAGACCATTTAAAACATTAAGAAAGCAGGCAATACGATTTTACTAAAGTAAAAGTACTATTAGAACAGGAATGGAATATATATAATATTAAGAATTTACCTTTTATAAAAAAGAGAAGAAGAAGAAAAAAAAAGAGAGAAGTGCTTTCTTTGTAGCCTTATTTTTACCAATGTTACACTTATTCACTGTCTGAACATATAAGTCAAAAACAGTTGCTTTTCATGTAGTTTACTTTCAGTGATATCCCAAAAAATAACTTATACATTGCTTGAACAAGTTTTATTACTTGAGTGTAATATCTTTAACATGGAGAGTATTCTTTTTTCTTTTTTTTATTTTAGGTAAAAAAAAAAAAAAAAGTCGGTATCTTAACGAACTACAGCAGTAGAACAGCTTTTTTTTTCTCCCTGGTTTTGTTTCATGAAATACAATAGATTCCAAAGGTACAAAAGATAAAAAAGAAAGCACAAGTTCTGGTCAAATGTAAGTTTATAAAAAAAAATAATAACAACCAAGTCTAATGTCGGTTTCTTTTTTTTTTTTTTACATTAGGAATTCCTAATGGGACACATTCGGATGACGAACATGAACCTCATGAGCAAAGTTGTTCTTTCCAACTTAAAGAAACTATAAGAATATTAAACTTACATTGTTGTTTATTGCTGAAAAGTTCTTTTTGGTAAAGAAAGTTGTCATTGCTAACATCTCTAATGACTAATGGCTAATGGCTAATGGCAAATTACACCCATGTGCAAACGTAAAGTAAGTAATAAACTAGCATCAGCTTAAAAAATATATATTCTATTATATTATCCGTTATAAAAAACAATAAAGCCATCCATTTATTTGATAAACAAAAACGTTTTGTATGTATTTGTTAATTATAACTGCCTTGTAACAAAATGTTAGCAGAGATTCTTTATTTTCTTATTCTTTTTAAAATACACGCGTATTCTTTTGTTATAATATAAAGACATTTGCATTTCTATAAAGTATATTTGTTGTTATATTATTGTTTTCATTTGAACAATGAACTTTCTATTGCTATACTCTTTTTTTTTTTTTCACTTAATCTATTTTTTTTTACTTAGTCCTTTTTTTTTCAAACACGACTATTTTGTTACTTTCCGTTACACATTTTCTAATGACCTAAGCTAAAAACCACAGACTGCCTTCCTAATATGTATTCTTCTGAACAAAATAATCGCAAAATGCTTTTGATTTCCGCATTTTGCCCTCAAAAATAAAAAAAAGAAGACATCGGTCTTTCAACGATAGAGAGGAACAGGATTTCCAAAAAAAGATCATTTGAAAAAAAAAAGACACTTTTTTAAAACATGAATAACTTTATAAATACTTACGCTACAAAAAAAACAAAAATATTGTTCAATTTCTTTATTTTTTTCGCACCTGAATCTTTTTTCAAAATTCGAAAATGACCAATACAGCGAAAGTTAATTTTTTTCATTTAATCAAAGACGTCAAAAACGTTGATTTTTAGATGCAACAACTGACTGTAGATGTTGACAATCACCAATTATTTCCAGTGGCACACTGCAAATGACTGGAGAAAGTAAGCGTTCAGTTTTAGAATAATTGAAGACAAACACGCCAAAGATCATGCAAACACACGATATTTTATGGATGTTTTAAACGTTTTTCGCGGCAGTGCAGTTAACGTTTAGTATTCATTAAGAGAGCAAGTGGAAGTCATTTAGCATTCTTTTACCAGAGCAGTCGACACGTTTTACTCAATACTTGCCAACGTTTGGGCAACGAATCATAATTTTTAAAGCATTTCTTTATTTGTCCTTTTGTTCTTTTATCGACCGCTCATATTGCCTTATATACTTCTTTAACAACCACTCATATTGCTTATATACTTCTTTATTAACCATTCACATTGCAATAAATATTGCTTCATATATACAAAAAAAACTGGGATTTGGCTTATAAAAATAGCTTTTTTTTTTTATTTAAATAAAATAATAATAACAATATACAGTATTTCTTTGCTTGTAGTGTTTTAAAAGCTTACTTGACTTACCTAATGTCATCACGATAGCATCATCTAATCTAAAAATACATCGATTAATTTCGTGGGACTCAAAAAGTTCTCATAAGAAAAAGAAAAAAAAAAAAAAAAAAAGCCGAGCACAAGAATGCAAAGACACAAAGGTTCAAGGACTTGAGCAATCAAAGCAAAAGAAAAGATATCAGTACTTAAGAACCAAAGCAAAACCAGAAAAAAGATAGAAAGAGGCCAAAGCAAAGCAGCATTCATCTATAATTATTGGCTATCGTGTATACATAGTAAAAGTAATAGTACCTTTTTTAGATAGACCATGGGAAAAAAACTAGTTAAGCATTATCAACAAGTAAAAAAGAAGCAGCATGTATCTATAATAACTATTAGCTATGAAGGATATGTAGTAAAAATAATATCACCTTATTTTAGATGAACCAGGAAAAAAAGAAAAAAGAAAAAAAAACACGCCATCCATGCTTGTACCAACAAGTAAAAGAAGAAACAACTGTAGTCTTGAGAAAGAGACTTTATAAAGACCATTTAAACCATAAAGAAAGCAGGCAATACGATTTTACTAAAGTAAAAGTACTATTAGAGCAGGAATAGAATATATATAATATTAAGAACTTACCTTTTATAAAAAAGAGAAGAAGAAAAAAAAAAAAGAGAGAAGTGCTTTTTTTGTAGCCTTATTTTTACCAATGTTACACTTATTCACTGTCTATCCATGTTAGAAATCAAAAACAGTTACTTTTCATGTAGTTTATATTTAATTATGTCTCAAAAGATAACTTATACATTGTTTGAGCAAGTTTTATTACTTGAGTGCAATATCTTTAACATGGAGAGTATTCTTTTTTTCTTTTTTTTTTTATTTTAGGTTAAAAAAAATTCGGTCTTAACGGACTACAGCAGTAAAGCAGCTTTTTTTTTCTCCCTGGTTTTGTTTTATGGAATACACTAGATACCAAAAGTACAAAAGATAAAAAAGAAAGCTCAAGCACTGGTCAAACGTAAGTTCATAAAAAAAAAATAACAACCAAGTCTAATGTCGGTTTCTTTTTTTTTTTTTTTTTTTTTTTACATTAGGAATTCCTAATGGGACACATTCGGATGACGAACATGAATCTCATGAGCAAAGTTGTTCTTTCCAACATGATGAAGCAATAAGAATAACAGACTTTATTGTTGCTTGTTACTGAAAAGATATTTTTGGTAAAGAAAGTTGCCATTGCTCACATCTCTAATGGCTAATGGCTAATGGCAAATTATGTCGTATTTTCCTTATTAAATACTCAAATGTCGTGTGAGATTACTCAAGATCTCCATGTCATATAATTTAAAACTACCTCTATATAACACGTAGTGTTATATAGCCATCAGTACTCATAAACAACTTTAGTAATTTACATTGCGCAACTTCGGTTCTTCAATTATTAATTTTATAAAATCAGACGTAGTTTGTATTTAATGAGTTCTCTCTCCTGTCTTCACTCAATAAAGAGGTTCAAGAGTCTCATCGATTATCAGTTTCCTGTTTACACTTTATTTTTACTTTTAATCGACTACAAACTACTCACCAATATCACAAATTACACCCATGTGCAAACATAAAGTAAGTAATGAACTAGTATAAGCTTAAAAACATATATTCTTTTACAATATTTGTCATAAAAAATAATAAAACAATCTATTTATTTGATATGCAAAAAAGTTTTGTATGTATTTGTTAATTATAACTGCCTTGTAACAAAATGTTAGCAGAGCTTCTTTATTTTTTATTCTTTTAGAATATACACGTATTCTTTTTTTATAATGTAATAGCATTTGCATTTCTATAAAGTATATTTGTTGTTAGAGTACTGTTTTCATTTGAACAATGAACTTTTTATAGCTATACTCTTTTCTTTTCTTTTTTTTTAACTTCGTCTTTTTTTTTTAACTTCGTCTTTTTTTTTTTAACTTCGTCTTTTTTTTTTAACTTAGTCTTTTTTTTTAACTTAGTCTTTTTTTTTTACCAGGCCATTTTTTTTTCCCAAACACGACTATTTTGTTACGTTCTGTAACACGTTTGTAATGATCTAAGCTAAAAATCACAAACCACCTTCCTAATATGTATTCTTCTGAACAAAATAATCGCAAAATGCTTTTGATTTCCGCATTTTGCCCTCAAAAATAAAAAAAAGAAGATATCGGTCTTTCAACGATAGAGAGGAACAGGATTTCCAAAAAAAGATCATTTGAAAAAAAAAGACACTTTTTTAAAACATGAATAACTTTATAAATACTTACGCTACAAAAAAAACAAAAATATTGTTCAATTTCTTTATTTTTTTCGCACCTGAATCTTTTTTCAAAATTCGAAAATGACCAATACAGCGAGCGTTAACTTTTTTCATTTAATCAAAGACGTCAAAAACGTTGATTTTTAGATGCAACAACTGACTGTAGATGTTGACAATCACCAATTATTTCCAGTGGCAGGACCACTCGTTGGCTTGGCTCTTCTGAAGAAAGTATTGACAAAAATAAAAAAGGGTTCTTGGTGAAGTGGTATCATTCTTGCTTTGGGTGCAAGAGGCCCCGGGTTCAAACCCCGGAGGACCCCTTTTTGAATCTTTATATTTGTTGTAGATGAAGAATGTTTTTCCGAAAAAGAGGCTTATCTACTGTGAGAATGGTCTCTTTTTGGACGAAGTACGAAACAACTCCGACATGGATTGTTAAAATAACTTAAGTTATTTTAACAACCATTGTCAAAGAAATAACAATAGCCGCAAAAATAAAAAAAAAAAAAAAAAAAAAAGAAAAAAAAAATTATCATATATATATCCCATCTTTTTATGAAGAAATTGTCAGTCAGTTTAAATAAATCATATATTTCTACTCAATAATTAACAAACTTTAACAAGAAAGTCCCTGTTTACCTAAACTTTTTACTCTACTTTAACTTTTATCAAGAAACATCGTATTGATCTTACACATAAGATCTGGTGGTCACTACTTATCAAGCATCTGCTTAAATTCCATACAAAACAACAACTTACAAGGCAATCACAACCTTAAATCAAGCTTTACAAGCAAACTTTACCCAATTTAACACTCAAACTTACAAGCCAACCTTTAAAATAACATTTGGTGGTCACTACGAGGGAATAAACCAAATAAATCAAAAAATCACAGAAAAATATATAACACAAACAACTTCGATCAGAAATTAAAACAACTCAATCAACTCTATAAATTCAACAAAAACTTATAAAAAAAAAACGAAACTTTAAAAACTATCAAATCTATCTGAAACTGAAATGGCTTATATAAATGGACACTTCGCGTTGGCTAATGCTAATATGAACGCAAATTACCGACCTGCTTTAATTGATTTCCATGGCTACGAAGGAGAAGACTTCCGTCATTTTGTAGAAAGTTTGGAATCTTACTTTGCTATTAATAATATTACTCAAGAACCACGCAAGCTTATTATACTCAAGGCACAACTAAGAGGAGCCGCCAAAGTGTATTACGAAAAAGAAATACTCAAAAGAATACCTGGAATCAACTACGAACAAGCCGTAGACCTCTTGAAAAATTATTACATAACTCCAGAATTGATACAGAGTTACGAATTAGAATTTAATGAAATGTATCAAGGCGAACAGGAACACCCACAAATATTCTTAGCCAGACTAAAAGAAGCCGCAGACCTTGCTAACATAACTAATGATGCAGTCATCGAAAGCCGATTTCGTGCAGGACTCTTACGAGAAATCAAACAGTTCTGTATACAGAGTAGTTCTAAAAACTTACAAGACTGGATCAATCACGCCGAAGGATGGTGGAATGCCAATAGACCTCGAAAGATTGCTATGGTTGATAATCCCTTCATACCAAGGAACGCCAATCAAGCTTTGATATATCATAATGAAAATTATGATCAACATCATCCATCAAGCAACCACAATATTGACTTAATTGACACAAATGACCATGCCATGCCAGCACTAGCATATAACCAAATACATTATAACAATGCTCAACCTAGTAGTAATTACTATTACAACAATGCACATGGTACAAATCAATTGACAACAATGGATACATCAAGAAACCGTAATCAGTTGCATCAAGCCCAATACATTGGAAATCAACATACAGTGGCCGTCAAAACTGGTCGCATGTTTTCATATTTTGCCTATACGCACTATCTTCTTCTTCATTTCTTAGTCTATAGCAATGAAATATACTTCATTCGAAAGAGCAAACTCTGGACAATTATATGGTAGCACAGATATCACAGTAGAGCCAGTATACTGGTAGTAATTGGCACTTAAAGTTCGATGGTACATGCGACCAGTTTTGACGGCGTTTATAACTAATATAATATAGTGACAAAAATGTGGCTTAATAATAATATTTTTATATTTTTTTTCTCTCTTTCTTCTTTCATCGTAATATCATTTACATGTAAGTGTTTTTTTGTTAAATTGCAGCATGCCATTAAGACATTATACCATTGCAGATCCGACATGCGTGCAATTTCAAATGACAAAGCAAACAACATCTACTCATTGTTGAGATCCAAGAAGTCAAACAGCAAAATAGCAAAACAAGTTGGTGTTAGTCGTACCACTGTTCAGAAGTACCGCTCATCTCTTAAGATGAGTGGAAATGTTGATGAAGGTGGTCGCCCATCTCTAATTAGCCAACGCATGGTGAACTACATCCGGAGATTAGTCACCTTAGGAAGAAAAAATAATGCTGTAAAGATCCAGAAAGCTCTAAAAGAAGAATTTGGAATGTCTGTAAGTGACAGTACCATGCGCCGCGTTCTTAAAAAAGCTGGCTTTATAGCGTTTGTCAAGCCCCAAAAACCTTTGCTGCGCAGCCAAAACATCGTGAAACGCCTTCAGTGGGCCAAATCGCACCAGCATTGGACTGTGGATGACTGGAAACGGGTCATATTCTCTGACGAGACCAAAGTAAATCGTTTTGCATCCGACGGAAAGGCTTATGCATGGAAACTACCCCATGAGGAATTGAACTCGCGACATGTACAGCAAACCGTCAAGCATGGAGGCGGCAACATCATGGTCTGGAGCTGCATTACATGGGAAGGTGTTGGATGGATAGTTGATGTAGGTCATCGTATGAATAGCGAAGGCTATCTTGAGGTCCTAAAAGGCGACTTACTCAAGACAATGAAAAGCTATGGCTTGGATTCTTCCAAAATGGTGTTTCAGCAGGACAATGATCCGAAGCATACGTCGAAGGTAGTGAAAGAATGGATTAGCCAGCAGCCACTCGAAGCATTGGAATGGCCTCCTCAATCACCGGACCTAAGTCCCATAGAGCATACGTGGGCTCATTTAAAGAGAGAGCTATTTCATAGCTATGAGGCACCACCAAGTAGTATGCATGAGCTATGGGAGCGTATAGGTCAGACCTGGTATGCCATTTCCAAAGAAGAATGCCAAAAATACATCGAAAGTATGCCGAAAAGGTACGTTGCAGTTATTAAAGCAAAAGATCGTTGGACTAAATATTGATTTTTTTAAATAAAGTGTGCAAAAATGTTGACTTATAAATGCCGTCAAAACTGGTCGCATGTACCATCGAACTTTAAGTGCCAATTACTACCAGTATACTGGCTCTACTGTGATATCTGTGCTACCATATAATTGTCCAGAGTTTGCTCTTTCGAATGAAGTATATTTCATTGCTATAGACTAAGAAATGAAGAAGAAGATAGTGCGTATAGGCAAAATATGAAAACATGCGACCAGTTTTGACGGCCACTGTATACGTCCTAACCAACAACAAGATCTTATTGGTCTTATACAACAAGCTATTCGCCAAGAGCTTAATAGTCAACAATATCAACAGCAACCTACTAGAAGTAACAGGTATAATGGTTATAACAATAATTATAATAGGTCTGGAAGATATGGAAATAACGACAACAATGGACGATACGATAACAGCAACAAAAATTATATGTCAAATCAAAGGAGATCATATGACCAACCAGCAAGTCAGGATCAACGACAACCAAATAATCAACCCATCAACCAACATAACAATCAACAAAATAAACAGTCAAAAAACTATTAGGGTCAGTTGCTTTTGATAACTCACAGAAAAATGGTCAACTGAACACCCAAAAAGATACAAAACCCATTAACAACCTTCAACAACAACAGCTCAACGCAATATTAACAGATAAATATAATAGTAAACAAAAGGATCTCTATGCAGCAATCAGACCAGAAAGACCTCCTGACGTTGCCACAACTACACCCTATCCAAATTCTAGACCCACAAACAAAGAAAAAGGAAAACAAGTAGCAAAACCTACCATAACCAGAAAAGTCACTACACGAAGTCATATCGAAGAAGTGAAAAATCCCACACCTGTACAACAAATGCAAGCCACTCGAACTGAGGCTATGGATACGGATCTCCCTATTCAACGCAAGGTTACTGAGAAATCAAATAAACCAAGAACCAGAAGAATAGAGCCAGATATCAAATATGATATAATCTCAGATGTGTTAAAACAAAAAGCCGATATAGAAATTGGAGATTTGATCACAGTAGCTCCATCTTTACGCAAAAAGCTTGTAGATGAATGTCGACCTAAGAGAAAATCTAGACAAAGTCAACAAGTAGCTCAACAAACAATGGCTCTAATCGAAGATGAAGAAATCAATACCACTGCAGCCTACTCAACTGTGAGTATTGGAGACAAAAATATTAAAGCCCTAGTAGACAGTGGAGCATCAAAGACATGTATATCAAAGGCTCTAGCAGACGCTCTTGAATTAGAAATAGATTCAGCATCAGAAAATGTATTCACACTAGGAAATGGAACCAAGCAACCTGCTCTCGGATTGATATACGACGCTCCAATTGAAGTCAAGGAAGACATGGTCATACCCTGTACAATCGAAGTCCTACCATCCTGCCCTTCACATCTCATACTAGGAAGCAATTGGTTAAACCGCGCTAAAGCCAAGATTGATTTTAACAGCTCTTCATTAAAAGTAAAATACAAAAACCAGAAGGCAGAATTACCAATACACTTCATACGCAAAAGCACACCGTTACCTAAAATGAAAACATTTCATCAAGACTATCAACATCCTATAAGCCTCACAAACTCAAATTCCGAAAAGCACGTACATTTTGAAGATCGTGATTCAGAAGGCAGTTATTCATCAAGCAAAGAAGAAGACGAGTCTGAAACAGAAAGTGACGATGATATTGAAATGGAAGTAACAGCCTTAGAAAGAAACTATGAACAAGAATCATTGCAAGTTTTGAAAAATGACAAATACGAAGAAGTAGTTATTACAAACTCACAAGAGATGTATTCGATAAAGTCAACAGACACAGGATTGTTGATGCAAGCTCATTCGTCGAAACATATCAGCCTAGACAAACCCAAAGAAGACACTCAGAACATACTATATGACTTTTACATCACACATCCAAAGTTAATGCAGTCTTCAGGATACTTTGATCGGTCATCTTCATTCATAGTCAACAAGAAGTCATTAGACATTTGCTTATATAATCGCACAGAAAAAGATATTTATCTAAAACCTGGAGAAGAAATAGGAATATTGGGAATTCTTGATCCAAACAAGGATACAATAATCAACGCATACGAAATGGACAAACACTCAACATTATGCACTTTGGAACACGATAATATTAAACAAAATCCGAACAAGCAAGAACAAGATACGCTAAAGCCACAGCTATTGGAAAAGTTGGAAATAGGAGATATAAACGAATCAATGAGAGAAGAACTGCTTAAGTTACTAAAAAGATACCAACATATATTTGACTGGGATAATGATACTATTGGACGTACAAATTTAATCAACCACAAGAGTATAATAGAAGAAAATACATTACCTATTAGTCACCGTCCGTACAGAATCAGTCGTTTGGAAGCAGAACACCTTCAAAAAGAGTTGGACAAATATTGTAAACTAGGAGTTATATCGCCATCAAATAGTCCGTGGGCAGCACCAGTAATACTAGTAAAGAAGAAGAATGGTGATTACAGAATGGTCATTGATTATAGAAAACTAAATGCAAAGACAAAGAAAGATGCATATCCATTACCAAGAATAGACGACTTATTGGACACCCTAGGAAAAGCCAAAGTATTTTCAGCACTTGACATGCGCTCTGGTTTTCATCAAGTACCATTAGACGAGAATAGCAAGGAATTCACTGCTTTTACTACCAAATATGGAACATATCACTATAATACTTTGCCTATGGGACTTGTAAATTCGCCAGCAACCTTTTAGCGTTTAATAGATTTATGTTTCCGCCCGCTAATCAACAAATGCCTAGTAGCCTATATAGACGATCTTAATGTATACTCCCATAACGAACAAGAACATATAATACATCTAGAACTGTTAAGGATACATAAGATTATAGTCACTTTATTTTAGTAAAAGGAATCTCATATGATCCTAAATAATATGTTGACATAACTTTGGAATCATTTATAACATTATTCCCAGCACAGATCAATAAAAGACTTTGATTAGATTTTTATATTAAGCTTTATTCATATTAACTTCACACAGTCAAATGTATGGCGTGGTTGTAATATAGTTTATTGATGGTATGAGCATGTTGAATAAGGAATGACAATTACTTACCGGATCATCATTAAGTCATGTAAACCTTTATCCTAACTGAGATATTATTATTAGCCGTAATATCCAATCACGGAACTAGAGGATTTTATATTCATCCGTACCATCTCCTAAATAGTCCTACATCCAGAGTTATCTGAAACCATCCCGATAGCATAATTGACAATACAAGCTAGGAACAGGCTAAACTAATAATTAGAAATAGTAATCATCTATTCTGTCGAATTGATCATAAATCTGTCCTAATTCTTTATCCGTATCATGTCTATAAATACTCTCACTTTTTACATGTAGAGTTTATCATATTCAATCTTAGTTATCTTAACTTAATAAAGAGATACCAAGTTCTAACAGTATTTCTTTATCTTTGTTGTTATACTGCTTTTACCTAAAACCCCCCTATCCTAAACAAGAACAAGTATTTCAGTGTATAGAGAATGCCAATCTCAAGTTAAATCCAGAGAAATGTTTCTTCTTTAAAGACCATTTGAAATTTTTGGGATACATCGTTACCAACCAAGGCATACAAACCGATCCGGACAAAATAAAGAAGATTGTCGAATACCCGATACCAACAACTATTACGCAAGTCAGATCTTTCCTAGGATTAGCATCGTATTATCGAAGATTTATAAAGAATTTTGCAGTTATTGCAAGACCGTTGCATGACCAAACCAAAACGAAAAAGAAAATTCCGTGGACGCAAGCTACAACCGCTTCATTTGAAACACTCAAGAAACTGTTAACAACTGCACCTGTCCTGGCAAGACCCGATTTTAACCGAAGTTTTATCTTGGTCACAGACGCCTCTAAACTAGGACTAGGATGTGTCCTAACCCAACTTGATGACGACGGAAAAGAACATCCCATTATATATGCAAGCCGTGGACTCAAACCAAACGAATCCAACTATGCCCCCACAAAATTAGAATGCTTAGCAGTTATTTGGGCAGTGAAACTCTTTAGACTTATTTACTTGGAAAGAAATTCATGATCATTACAGATCACTCAGCCTTAACTGGACTTCTCAAGACACCAAACCCAACTGGAATCATAGCCCGATGGATTGTCACATTATCAGAATATGATTTTGACATCAAATATCGACCTGGACGTGTCAACGAAAGTGCAGATTTCTTATCAAGACTTGGATATTAAATAACATACAACACAACACTGGAATTTACAACATTAATATATACATCTACATAATTATCAACTACATGGAGAAAGGGAGGGTAGATGATACATAAACTTAAGAAAAATCCAAAAACAACTCAAAGCACGCATAAAAAAATCATATTATCAACTACATGGAGGATGGGAGGGGAAGTTGAAACAAAATGTACAAAATCATCAAAAACAATAGAAAAATACAAAAATCATAAGAGAAGGAAGGACGGCCTAGAAAACAAACAATCGTGAGAAGAAAAACCTTAACAACACTATAATTGGAAATAACATACATAAAATCAAGACCCTGAAACAATAACATATCAAGAACCTTATATTACCAAAAATGGAACAACAGCAAATTGATCTTGTGAAACAATATTTGCAAGAGTTGAGACTACCAGAAGACATCACGCACAAACAGAAAAGATACTTACAGAAGCAAGCTCACAAATTTACCATATACAAGGATAATCTATATAGATACAACACCGACAACGGAATAATACGAAAAGTGCTAAACAAGCAAGAAGCTGAAGAAATCATGTATTCATATCATCAACACCCTCTTGGTGGACATTTGGCATATAACAACACTCTGCATAAAATCGCATCACGTTATTATTGGGAAAATATGACCAAAGACATTATGGAATACGTGAAGAAATGTCACAGATGTCAGAGACATGGGAAAAAGTCGCTAAAAGAAGAATTATACCCTGTGCCAGTATCAGTAAAACCCTTTGATCGCATCGCTTTAGACGTTAAACATGTGCAAGCTTCACGATCCGGAAACAGATATATCATAGCAGGAATCGACTACCTTACTAAATACGTGGAAGCAAGACCCATTCGTTTCCAAACTGCATCAGAAATTGCTTTATTCTTATACGAAGAAATCATATGTAGACATGGTTGTCCCACAATTATAGTTTCGGATAATGGCAAACCATTTGTTAGCAAGCTGATACAACAAGTATGCAAGAATTTTTCGCTTATTCACAAGACCACTACACCATACAATCATCAAAGCAATGGATTGATTGAACGTTTCAACAGAACTCTAGGACAAATCTTACAAAAGCGTACAAAAGAAGAAAAGGATGATTGGGATTCATATCTACCAGCCGCTCTGTTTGCCTATCGAACGATTAAACAAGGCTCAACGAAGAATACACCATTTTTCTTACTATATGGGTACGAACCGAAAACACCATTCGACATGGATCATCATGTGTATGAACGGAATTCACCCAAATTTGACGCTATTCTACGACATCGGACAATCCACCAAATATACAATCTTAACAGAATAAGAGATATGGCCGTGCAGAACATACAACGAGCTCAAGAATCGCAGAAAAAGCAGATTGAAAATAAGATACTCGATGAACGCAAGGAGCTGAAACCACCGTTCAAATTAGGGGATATACACTAGGTGAAAAAATAGGGACAACCTTTTTGAAAATTTCATTTCATGCAGCATATAGCATTAAGAGAAAGTCGCCTCGTGTCGCTAGCAATATGTTAAAGCGAGGTTAATGTGTAAAGTATTTCATCAAAATATGATGAGCCAATTATGGAAAATGAGGGAGTAATGCGTATATAATTGGTCGAATTTTAGATACTCCATAGCTCAGTTTTAGACCATATTTTGTACTCTTCTAGTTTGACCTGGAATGTCAGTTACAATTAAAATGCAAACCAATTTTAGTTTTAGCTAAGCACATTCCTATAATTAATAATATAAAATGGGTGCTGTTTTCCTTCATTCATACAATTTTTTTTTTCATTATATTCTTCTTACTTTCTGCGACATTTCTCTTACTTATGCCTCGCGCTTTACCTCAAGACACGCAAGACAGCATCAAGTCTGCACTGATGAGCAATATAAGCCCAAAGGATATTGCTGATGAATTTGATATCCATCCCAAGACAGTTAGGAGATATAGAAACAAGCTATTTGGGCCAACGGTACCCGCAAGACGTGGTAGGCATACACTTGTGTCATCTGCTACGAAGGAATATATCAAGGTATTACTGATTAAAGGAGCCCTAAAGACAGCCAAGGATGTACATCGGATGCTCATGTGACTTGGGTATTCTATGTCTTACCGTTCAGCAATAAACACCCTTGTATCAATGGGTCTTCATGCTAGGCATAAAAAGAAGCAGCCTCTTTTAAATAATAACCACCGCAAGCAGAGATTAGCATGCGCAAAAAAGTATCAAAGCTGGTCCATACAACAGTGGCATCAAGTAGTGTTCTCCGATGAAATGAAGATCAACATTTGGGAATCTGATGGCTGCAGATACTATTGGACCCAGCCTGGTGATGTTCTTCACCCACACCACATAGATCTTTCAGTGAAGCATGGTGGCGGCAAATTGATCATGTGGGGATGTATAACCAGTGAGGGACCAGGATATGCGTGCCAGGTATACGATGGTACCATGGACTCCTTGGTGTACCAGCATATTCTTGGAACAACTTACATGGAAACGCTGAAGTACTATGGTATGAACAAGCGCACCATTTACCTTCAACAAGATAACGACCCAAAGCACAAGTCCAAATCAACAATGTCATGGCTCCAACAAAACAAGGTCCGGTACATTACCGATTGGCCACCTAACAGTCCGGATTTGAATCCTATAGAGCATGTGTGGCATTTGCTGAAACTTAGATTATGTCTTTATGAACGAAAGGCAAGAAACATCGACGAGCTATGGGAACGAGTTGACTTTGAATGGAACAAGCTAGATAAAGATGTTTGTAGAAGTTACATTGATAGCATGTCTGATCGCATAGCAGCGGTAATCAAATCAAAAGGGAGATTTACTCGTTATTAAATAAATACTACGAATTTTATAATGTAACGCTTATAAAATTATTGCAACTATTTCCTCTTTTCTTCCACCATATGCTATCCTGATTAGTTTTATATGCGGGAAACGTAATACTCACTACCTAAGGTTACGCTCTATAGGCATGGCTTGGATGTCGTACGGAGTGGAGGAGAAAAAAAAAAGTTAAAGATTATTTTAGGGTAGGTTGTCCCTATTTTTTCACCTAGTGTATATTAAAAAGATAAAAACCAAACACAATCTAACCAGTGCTTTTCACCCAAGATCCAATGGCAAATGTGAAAGATTAAATCAGACATTTAAACGAATGCTAATCAAGTATGTAAATGGTGACGTTCACAGTTGGGATGAACACATGGATACTGCCTTGTTTGCTTGCCGCGTTAGAAAACATGCTACAACCGGATTTAGTCCATTTTACCTTACCTATGGTGTCGAACCAAGAATTCCGGGTGATCCTCATAGACCGTTTATGTCTGAATTTACTGAGCAAGATATTGAATTGTTATCGCAAGATGCACTAAATCACTTGAGGAAACTACGAGAAGCTCGATATATGGCTGAAGATAGACTCAAGCGACAAGCTGAAATTAATAAAACTAGATGGGATGCTATACTCAAGAATAATCAAATACAACTCTTCAATATTGGTGATTATGTTTTACTTCGACATGAAAGTAAAACTGGCTTAGAATTTCACTGGATGGGACGGTATGAAGTTGTTAATAGAAACTTGGACTTCAACACATACCAGATTCAAGAGATAAATGGAAAAATGTATACTTCATGGGTACACACTGATCGACTACATCCTGTAAAATACGATGGATCCTCGATTAACAAGTCTTGGTATATTCCCCGAATTGCTCGAAACGAATCTGCTGTCAAACTTGCTACACCAACTTAATTTTTTTTTGGGTTGCTTGGTCTATCTGCTTTCATGGTTGATTGAGGGCTATCAACATTTTCGAAAGGGGGTAATGTCATACTTTTCATTCCATTTTTAGATGTGTTACTTGGTACTTCTTTTGGCTATTCAATTCAACCTATCAACCGCAGCTCAACCGCAGTATAAACCGCAGTTCCATACAGGCAATATTAATCTGATAAACACACAACCGCAGTATATAGAATTAGTATAAATATTCCTCTATTTTGATTAAATAAAGAGAATCAATCTTTTTACTACTTATTAAATTATCTGTGTCTCTGTTAATTACCATAAAAAGAATATCTGTGATCAGGCACGACAAATGCTGCCAAAGTTTGCTGCATTGTGTTGTAACTTGTTAGTACTTGGGACTTGGCTTGTGTTAAAGTGATGTAGATTTGTTTAAATTGAGGTTTGAAGTCTTGAATGACTTGAGTTTAGGTAACTTGATTGAACGTTTAACAGTTCTTTAGAATAAATTGTCTTTGAGTAGTGACCACCAGATCTTTTTAGATCAATAAGGTTAAGAATAAGATTGTTTGATAAACGATAAAAATAAAAGGGATCTTTCTTGATTTGTGATAACTCGGGTATCAGATCAGAAAGAATAAGTAAAAATAAAAAGAAAAGAAAAGGTTATTGTGATCCAATAAGAAAAGATTGCTTTTTAAGCGCAAGAGGATTTGATTTATTGAATTTATTGGATAATGTTATTTTGTTTAAAAATATTCATCTTATTTATATAAAAATTGGCGTGGCTTATTGTTTGTGTTGTTTGACATCTATGTCGAACGACATCAATGTCGCTGGACATCAAAATTATTCTTGTGATCAGCATTGTTCTCTTGATCTAAAATTTCATCATTTGTGCTACAGTGTTACGGTACTGTAATTTTCTTTAATATATTGCTTGTTTGCGGGTCTAGATTTTTAAGTATGTAAGTTTTGTCGATAGTGACCACCAGATCTTGTTAATAGTAGATCAAACTTGTTAAAATAGGTTAAACTCTTTGTTGTATAATGGTTTAAATAATAAAGGAAAAGGTAAAAACAAAGATCAAGAAACAGTTTGGGTACTTTTTGAGACTGATCTTTATTTCAGTTTAAGTTAAAGTAAAAATTATTCTAATTGAAGGCAGGTATTTATATCTTATTGAGTGAGTGGCTTGATATCTTCTATTGTTATCGTTCTTCTAATATTCAGGTACTTTAGCAAGTGTTATCTATAATTATGATTATGAAAACTTTTCATTTGTTCTTTTGTATGTCTGTCATATATTATCTTTTATTCTGGGAATTCCTCACTGAATTGAATAACGTTATTTTACGCGTTATTTCAATTATGTGAAAGATTAGCAATATTCCTGACATTGGATTGGATTTGGTTATTTTAGTTGATACGTCTTCTTATCAAAGAACTCTCATGAATACAATACATATTCTAAAAGAACATGTTTAATTGGAATTGATTGTATGATCTTATTTAAATAAACTTGTATTTTATTTTATTTTAATTATGATCTTGTATTAAGACTTATATTTATTAATGTCAACTACAATCAGTTACTGTTCTACAACACTCTTGAGGTTTAGGAATAGGTTTACAATGAAGATTATTGACTTCAAGGGACTTCAGTATTTAAAATAGAACACAGACCAAAGGGTTTCAATTGAACGCTTGATGGATTTATTGTTTTATAAAATAAAGAAAATATAAAAAGAGTATAAAATTCAAAAGTAAAGTAAAGTGAAGTGAAGTGAAGTCAAAATAGGGATAAGATATAAGGGTATTTATATGTTTTTGGTTTTTATAATTTTATGTTGTTTTTGGTTTTCAAGCAAAAGAGTTGATACTCCGTTTTCAAATAGTGTTATTTTAAAGGTTGGCTTGTAAGTTTGAGTGTTAAATTGGGTAAAGTTTGCTTGTAAAGCTTGATTTAAGGTTGTGATTGCCTTGTAAGTTGTTGTTTTGTATGGAATTTAAGCAGATGCTTGATAAGTAGTGACCACCAGATCTTATGTGTAAGATCAATACGATGTTTCTTGATAAAAGTTAAAGTAGAGTAAAAAGTTTAGGTAAACAGGGACTTTCTTGTTAAGGTTTGTTAATTATTGAGTAGAAATATATGATTTATTTAAACTGACTGACAATTTCATCACAAAAAGATGGGATATATATATATGTATAATATTTTTTTTTTCTTTTTAGCTTTTCTTATTTTTTTGACCTTTTTTATATTTTCAACATTTTTTATCTTTTTAACTTTTTCATTTTTTTAATTTTTTTTATCTTTTTGACTTGACTCGGCTAATCTCTGTGCATCTTCATTGCCGTTTTCGTTACAATAGGTTGTTACGCAAAAGTTCATTTTCTAACTGGCGTGGTACTAAAAAAAACTTGACTGTATATCTTTCAGTAAAAATAGAAAAGACTTGCGGACTGCGAGATTCGAACTCGCGCCACTTTCGTGATGACGACCTGAACGTCACGCGTTAACCACTCCGCCAAATCCGCCGAATGATTGTGTCGTAGCCAAAAGAGGTAAGTCCTCACTCAATATTCCGGCTCGCACACTGCAAATAATCGTTCCAATTGGATAAAGCATATCGCAAGATTGAACATTTTTTGGTTAACAGATATTTATGGGTTTTGGAGAAAAGATGTAACTTTCGTTGTATTGGTCATTTTTGAATTTTGAAAAAAGATTTAGGTGCGAAAAAAATAAAGAAATTTAATGATATTTTTTTTTTTTTGTAGGGTAAGTATTCATAAAGTTATTCATGTTTTAAAAAAGTGTCTGTTTTTTTTACAGATGATCTTTTTTTGGTAAGCCTGTTTCCCTCTACTGTTGAAAGACCGATGTCTTCTTTTTTTATTTTTGAGGGCAAAATGCGGAAATCAAAAGCATTTTGCGATTATTTTGTTCAGAAGAATACATATTAGGAAGGTGGTTTGTGTTTTTTATCTTAGATCATTACAAACGTGTTACAAAACGTAAAAAAATAATCGTGTTTGGGAAAAAAATGACCTGGTAAAAAAAGACTTGGTAAAAAAAAAGACTAAGTTAAAAAAAAAAACTAAGTTAAAAAAAAAAGACGAAGTTAAAAAAAAAGAAAAGAAAAGAGTATAGCTATAAAAAGTTCATTGTTCAAATGAAAACAGTACTCTAACAACAAATATACTTTATAGAAATGCAAATGCTATTACGTTATAAAAAAAGAATACGTGTATATTCTAAAAGAATAAAAAATAAAGAAGCTCTGCTAACATTTTGTTACAAGGCAGTTATAATTAACAAATACATACAAAACACTTTTGTTTATCAAGTAAATAGATTGCTTTATTATTTTTTATGACAAATAATATAAAAGAATATATGTTTTTTAAGCTTATACTAGTTCATTACTTACTTTATGTTTGCACATGGGTGTAATTTGCCATTAGCCATTAGCCATTAGAGATGTGAGCAATGGCAACTTTCTTTACCAAAAATAACTTTTCAGTAACAAGCAACAATAAAGTCTGTTATTCTTATAGTTTTATCGTATTGGAAAGAACAACTTTGCTCATGAGGTTCATGTTCGTCATCCGAATGTGTCCCATTAGGAATTCCTAATGTAAGAAAAAAAAAGAAACCAACATTAGACTTGGTTGCTATTATTTTTTTTTATAAACTTACATTTGACCAGAACTTGAGCTTTCTTTTTTATCTTTTGTACCTTGAGCATCTAGTGTATTCCATGAAACAAAGCCAGGGAAAAAAAAAAAGTTACTTTAAGCACCGACTTTGTTTTTTGAAATTTAACATGTTTTTTTTATCAGGCACGTTTTCTCTTTCTACCTATTTTTTTGCTATTTCCAAATTTAAAAACTATAAACAACATGAACAACTTCAACGCTACCAAAATTGTTTGCACCTGTTCTGAATGCATCAAACACCCCAATGGATATAGAATGCTTGCAAAGAGAACTGTAAGAGGCCATGTACTTATCGACAGAGTTAGAAACAGAGGTTTTTTTTTTTTATTTTCCAACAGAAATACAACCGTGCTAATGTTAAAAAAAAACAGAATCAAGAAGAGCAAATGAAACTAATGACCACGAGGAGGAAACCATTGAATACTCTTCAGCAATTCCTGAACCAGAAAGTGAAGGTATATTATTAGTCAACAAAGCATTTTATATAAGAAAGTTTTTATTCATTGAATTCTATTTTGCAATCTGGTAGATGGAATGAGCATTGACGAAGAGGAAAGAATGAGTGATGAACAGCAGCTTCATCACCTTTTGCTGTTGTTCATTGTGCTTTTTCAAGCAAAGCACCTCTCGGTGAAAGCCGGTGAAGACTTGTTGGCATTTCTTTCCTTCTTTGTTCGTGCTCTTGGCCATGGCATGGAGATTCCTACAAAGATCTCCACTGCTCGTAACATGGTCAATTATTCCTCTGCCAGTAGTGGTGTCTCCCGTTTCCTTGTCTGCTCTCTTTGTAGAAGTGTTTACGACACAGGAAGTTTGCATACCCGGCAATGCCCTTTTATTAGGTTTGCGAACAATCCTCACAGACAAGAGCACCCATGCGGCAATTCACTTTTTATTGGTAGCAGCCTCAAGCCTGTCCTCGAGTTTCCGTACAACTCAATTGTCGAAACGTTGAAGAAGTTCTTTGTTCGTCCAACATTCGAAACAGAAATCGAAGAATGGAGACATCGGCATGTGGAAGAAGGCGTGTTTTACGATATTTACGATGGTAGAGTGTGGAACAGTCTTGTTGATTCGGCTGGAGAACCATTCGTAAATAGAAGTCGATCATTAATGGTTTCATTGAACGTTGATTGGTTTCAACCTAGTGATGGTATGCACTACTCTTGTGGTGGTGTATATCTCACAATCAACAACCTTCCAAGGAGTTCCAGGATGAAGGTTTCCAACATCATCCTGGTTGGTATGATTCCTGGGCCTGGCGAGCCCACGGATGACCAGCTCCAGAACTTCATGCGACCAATGATTGCAGAGCTGAATACCTTGTACGGAGGTATAATGATGCCAACGTACCAGAACAGAAACGGTGAAATGGTACGTGTTGCTTTGATGTCCGTTAACTGTGATATACCAGCAGCTCGCAAAGTAGCTGGGTTCATGGGTCAATCCGCGCACAAAGCCTGCAACAAATGTTCGACTGTGTTTTCGCGAATCAGTACTGGTGCAAATTCAACGAAGCCAGATTTTTCAGACTTTGACGATGAGCATTGGATTCTGCGAAACAATACCCAGCAGCGCCAAGAAGCATATGCTTGGCTAAATGCCACTCACATTACGCAACAACGAACCCTGCAGACGAACACAGGAAGTAAATGGAGTGAACTTCACCGACTAGAGTATTTTGATGTCGTGAGATTGACAACCGTTGATCCCATGCACAATTTATTTCTAGGTACGCCAAAAAGAATGGTTGAAGTTTGGGTAGATCACGGGCTTCTTACAACAGCTGATTTCAAAGCCATGGCTGATGAATCAGCTTCAATTGCTATCCCTTCACAGTACTGTAAAATCTCTAAAGGTATACAAGTATAAAAGAATTTGTACTATGATGAATCTGAACACTAATTTTTTGTTATAAAAAAAAAAAAAAAAAAACGAAAAAGGCAAGATTGAAAGTATCTTTGGTAATATGAAAGCTGATGAATGGAGAACGTGGTGTGTTGTGCTTTCGCCTTTTCTGCTGAAGCAAAGATTAGTTGGTGAGCATTTTGCCAATTGGATGCGCTACGTGGAAGCAGTAAGATTGGTGACTGGTCCTGTAGTTACAACAGAAGAGATACATGCTGCACATTCCTTATTCAAGACCTTTGGCAAGACTTGTACTCGACTATATGGAAAAGAATCAATAACACCAAATATGCATATGCACATGCATTTGAAAGAATGCTTTTTGGACTTTGGTCCATCCTATGCCTTTTGGCTCTATGGCTTTGAACGCTTGAATGGCGATGTCAAAAAAATCAACATCAACTACAAGACAGGCTTTGAAACCACATATGTTACTATGCTTACACAAATTATCCACACACAAGACCTTATCCATTCATTACCAACCCTCATTAACACCAACAATCAAGGCATGCTTCTACTGATCAACTTCATAAAGGAAATAGGCGAGGTTACGAATGACGAGAGTGGTTTAACGCCATTTGATTACTCTCAATTCATAGACGGACCAAGTCTATTTAACCTGACAATTACTGGTAGTGAGCCTCTGCCACCACAAGCCCTTCATTCAGAAATCAACATCAAACAACAAACTTTATGCATCGAACACTATGAAATCTTACAAAACTACTATATGAATACTTATGAAATACCTATGCCTAATACGATCAATACAAATATACAATCATTTAAAAAAATTAACTTGCTTGGACAACGTTACCAACAATCCGACAATCATTCATCATCATCATCATATATTTCAAGCCATTATGAACAACCAACTACGAATTGGCCAAATATCATTTTTTTTCTCACATTCATTCAACAATTCCATTCACTATTTTGCATTCGTCAATTGGTACAGCCATGCGACTCAACATTTTCCCACCTTCGATGGTACTGGCATCCAAGTGTGGAAGAATCAATTTGATCCAGTTTCAAGCAACAATATACTTCCAATCTACAGAATTTTCAATCCTGTTGCTGTATGCCCTTATGTTGATAATCACCTTCTTACTCTCGCTCTGCCAAGACGAATTTTTATGTAACAAATATACCAAGCCATTAAAACACTATTATTATTTTATTATATATTTTACTAAAGAACCATGCAATAGTTTTTTCTTTTTTTTTTTCTTTAAAAATTTTTATTCGATTTGTGAAGAGACAACAAAATAAGAAACAAAAAAAAAAAAGAAAGAAAATGCCTACTGCATTGGATTGGCAGCAGCAAAGGAAGAAGAAGAAGCAGAAACAGAGGTTGGAAAACCAAGACCAGGAGAAGAAAAAGCCCAGGAAGGAAAATCAGTATCATCGAGCTTGTCAGGGAACTCCACCTCAACATTTTCTATTATTCTTCTAATAGTTGGTGGAGCCCCCTTTTTCTTCATGGATTCCTTGTATTTTTTTGCAGCTCTTCGTGGAATTGCACCACCTGTAGATTAATTAAGGTATATTAGAAAATGAAATTTGTTACCAACATTTTACTTACTTCGTTGCTCCTAAATGATGGCCTTTTGACCACGAACGTACGACCGTTCGCGTCCTCTGGCCCATCTTCTTCATCTGACGTCCAGTTCAACAGTCAGAATTTTGCCAGCGAACGGGAAACGGGCGTCGAACGCTGAAGGGTTAGCCATGTAAATAGATCTCCTGTTAGAGAGTTTCTATCATAAGGTGTTAATGTAAGCATTTTCTATATTTTATAATATAATCTTCTAAATATTAAATACTCACCGTATTTACACGGCTACGACAGGTTGTTTTTGTTGAAACAACTGTCTTCCCCTTGGCCTTGCTCATCAAATAGGAATACTTGCTCCTGATAATGGTGTGTATTTGCGAAGTGGTGAGCAAATCATAACGACGATGCTTCCTGACTTGCTCACATAACAGGGCCTTGACCTTTCTGTTGTTCTTGTGGGCGAAGGTCACGTCCAAGTCAAATTCGCTTCTGCGACCAACAACGTAATCACGGTAGTATTCTGCTAAATAGCTCTACATCACAAAGAAAGGTATAAAATATAGGTATTAAATTACAATTACTAATTTGATAAATCTGTTCTAGACTTACACTACATTCTTTTTTGGCCTGGTCGACCTCAGCTTCTGAAGCTCGCTGCTGCTGTTGTTGTTGCTGTTGCTGCAGCAATTGTGTCAATTGCTGTATCTGAGCAGCCATTATATCTGGTGCGAAACCAGAGGCTGCTCGGATGGCTTCAGCACCAACAGAGCTCTCCAAGCGAGGAGTTGTAAAGCTACTGAAGCCTGCAACAGGAACAGAAGCAGAAGCAGGAGCAGGAACAAGAGCAGAAGCGGGAACAGGAGCAGAAGCAGAGGTGGGAGCGGGAGCAGGAGCAGAAACAGAAGCGGGAGCAGGAACAGGAACAACAGAAGCGGGAGCAGAAGCAGGAACAACAGTGCATGATGATCCAGCAATGCTCATAGAAATTCTTGCCCTTTTGGGAGCATTGCTGGGGACACTGATGGGGGTGGCGACGCGACGAGACATTTTTTAAAATAAACTTTAAGGAAGAAAAAACAAGAGTACAAAATAAATTGAAGATGTATACAAAAGCAAGGTAGTACTTTATTTGTTTTACAAAAAAAAAAAAAGAAAAGCAAAGAAAGGAAAAGAAAAAAGCCTTTGCAGTTAAAGATATTACATTTGAATAATAATAATAAAAAAGATTTTAAACTGTTTATGAATACCCTTTCTGAGTGTTTCAATAGTTAAACCATATTTAAAAAAAACTTGTTTTTAATCGATAGTAGGTAATCGTAACACTGGTAAAATGAGGCTATAAAAAAAGTACTTTTTTTTTCTTTTTTTTTTTTTTAAAAAAAAAACATTCTTTCTAAAAGGTAAGTTCTTAATATTATATATATTCTATTTCTGTTCTAATGGTACTTTTACTTTAGTAAAATCGTATTGCCTGCTTTTTTTTGTGGTTTAAATGGTCTTTATAAAGTCTCTTTCTAAGGACTACCTTTTCTTCTTCTTTTACTTGTTGGTATAAGCTTGGATGACGTTTTTTTTTCTTTTTCTTTTTTTCTTTTTCCTGGTTCATCTAAAGCAAGGTACTATTACTTTTACTAAATATCCTTCATAACTAATAGTTATTATAGATGCGTGCTGTTTCTTTTTTTTACTTGTTGCTTTAAACTTAGCTAGTTGTCCTGGGCTATCTAAAGCAAGGTATTATTAATTTTACTACGTATACTCAATAACTAGTAGTTATTATAGATACGTGCTACTTTTTTTACTTGTTGGTATAAGTTTAGCTAGTCTTCTGGCCTATTTAAAGAAAGGTACTATTACTTCTACTACGTATACTCAATAGCTAATAATTATTATAGATACGTGCTACTTTGCTTTGGCCTTTTACTATTTCTTTCTCGCCTTTGCTTTGGTTCTTGAGTACTGATGTCTTTTCTTCTTTTGCTTTGAGTGCCCAATTCCTTGAATCCTTGTGTCTTTGCATCCTTGAGCTTGGCTTTTTTTTTTCTTCTTCTTATGAGAACTTTTTGAGTTCCACGAGGTTAATCGATGTATTTTTAGATTAGATGATGCTATTTTGATGGCATTAGGTAAGTCAAGTAAGCTTTTAAAACGCTACGAGCAAAGAAATACTGTATATTATTATTATTTTATTTAAATAAAAAAAAAGCTATTTTTATAAAACAAATCCCTATTTTTTTGTATATATGAAGCAATATTTATTGCAATATGAATGGTCAATAAAGAAGTATATAAGCTATATGAGTGGTCTATAAAGAAGTATATAAAGCAATATGAGTGGTTTATAAAAGACCAAAAAGACAAATAAAGCATTGATTTGAAAAGTATCATTGGCTGCCGAGCACCATTAGATATCAAATGGATAATAAACAGGAGCCATAACATAACTGATGGAAGTTGCGTCTTGCGAGATCAGTTAACGAATAAATGTACTAGCAGTCTCTTGTCTCTGCTACAAATCTTGTAACATCTCTTAACCAAAAGATTAACGACGGTTTAAACGATTTGTGGCAGAGACAGGAGGCAGTGCGATCAACAATCAGTTACCCGATGTCACACGATTCTAAGCTCTTTCGCAAGGTTGATAATATATCTGTTAACAAATTTGCACGATTATTTGTAGTGTCGGCACTGCAAATAATATAGAAACTTTGACGTAGATTTTTAACAGACCTGACAATCATAGATCCGTAGATTTTATAATTTTTTTATGAGAAACCATTATATCTTGCTGTGTTACACCTTTTTTAATTTTGAAAAAAGATTTAGGTGCGAAAAAAATAAAGAAATCTAATAATATTTTTATTTTTTTTTGTAGGGTAAGTATTCATGAAGTTATTCACGTTTTAAAGAAGTATCTGTTTTTTTTACAGATGATCTTTTTTTGGAAAGCCTGTTCCTCTCTACTGTTGAAAGACCGATGTCTTCTTTTTTTTTATTTTTGAGGCAAAATGCGGAAATCAAAAGCAATTTGCGATTATTTTGTTCAGAAGAATACATATTAGGAAGGTGGTTTGTGTTTTTTAGCTTAGATCATTACAAACGTGTTACAAAACGTAATAAAATAGTTGTGTTTGGGAAAAAAAATGACCTGGTAAAAAAAGACTTCGTAAAAAAAAAAGACTTCGTAAAAAAAAAAGTAAGTTAAAAAAAAAAGACGAAGTGAAAAAAAAAAAAGAGTCTGGCAATAGAAGGTTCATTGTTCAAATGAAAACAATCATCTAACAACAAGTACACTTCATAGAAATGCAAACTACTTTTACATTATAAAAAAAGAATACGTGTATATTCTAAAAGAATAGAAAAATAAAGAAGCTCTGCTAACATTTTGTTACAAGGCAGTTATAATTAACAAATACATACAAAACGTTTTTGTTTATCAAGTAAATAGATTGTTTTATTATTTTTTATGACAAATATTGTAAAAGAATATATGTTTTTAAGCTTATACTCGCTCATTACTTACTTTATGTTTGCACATGGGTGTAATTTGCCATTAGCCATTAGCCATTAGAGATGTGAGCAATGGCAACTTTCTTTACCAAAAAGAACTTTTTAGCAACAAGCAGTAATATAAGTCTGATATTCTTATAGTTTCTTTAAGTTGGAAAGAATAACTTTGCCCATGAGTCTCATGTTCGTCATCCGAATGTGTGCCATTAGGAATTCCTAATGTAAGAAAAAAAGAAACCGACATTAGACTTCGTTATTATTTTTGTTGTTATAAACTTACATTTGACCAGAACTTGAGCTTTCTTTTTTATCTTTTGTACCTTGAGCATCTAATGATAGTCCATGAAACAAAACCAGGGAAAAAAAAAATGTTACTTTAAGCACCGATTTTGTTTTTTGAAATTTAACCTTTTTTTTATCAGACACGTTTTCTCTTTCTACCTATTTTTTTGCTATTTCTAAATTTAAAAATTATAAACAACATGAACAACTTCAACGCCATGAAAATTGCTTGCACCTGTTCTGAATGCAGCAGCCAACCCAATGGATACAGAATGCTTGCAAAGAGAACTGTTAGAACTCATGTTCTTATGGATAGATATAGAAATAGAGGTTTTTTTTATTTTTCAGTGGAAATACAAACGTGCTAATGTAAAAAAAAACAAACAAACAATAGAATCGAGAAGAGTATCTGAAGCTAACGACAACGGGGAGGAAACTGTCGAATACTCGTCAGCCATTCCTGAGCCAGTAATTGAAGGTATATTTCAAACAACAAAGTATTTAATATAAGAAAGATTTTATTTATTGAAATATATTTTGCAACTTGTTAGACGGAATGAATGTTGACGAAGAGGAGGGAATGAGTAATGAGCAGCAGCTTCGTCACCTTTTGCTGTTGTTCATTGTGCTTTTTCAAGCAAAGCACCTCTCGGTGAAAGCCGGTGAAGACTTGTTGGCCTTTCTTTCCTTTTTTGTCCGTTCTCTTGGCCATAGTATGGAGATTCCAACAAAGATCTCTACTGCCCGTACTATGGTCAATTATTCCAAGGCCACCGATGGTTTGTCCCGTTTTTTTGTTTGCTCTGCTTGTCGAAGCGTTTACACTTCTGGAAGCTTGCATTCTCGCTCCTGTGGATATGTACGCTTCCCTAACAACCCTTATCGACAAGCACAACCATGTGGAAATGCTCTTTTTGTAGGCAGCAGTTTAAAGCCAGTGCTTGAGTATCCCTACAGCTCAATTGTTGAGACTTTAAAAAAGTTCTTTATGCGACCCAGCTTTGAACAACAGATTGAGCAATGGAGAAGAAGGTCAGTTGATGAAGATGTCATGTTCGACATATATGATGGCAGAGTTTGGAATCAGCTTGTGGATTTAAATGGACAAGTCTTTACCCGCCAGCCAAGATCATTAATGGTATCATTGAATGTGGATTGGTTCCAGCCAAGTGACAATATGAAGCATTCTAGTGGTGCTATTTACCTTGCAATTAACAACTTGCCAAGAAATACGCGCATGAAGTTTTCCAACATCGTTTTGGTAGGTGTTATTCCTGGACCCCACGAACCAAATGATGATCAAATCCAGAACTTTTTAAAGCCATTGGTTGATGAATTGCTTGTATTGTACAATGGTGTTGTAATGCCCACTTACCAAAATCCTAACGGAGAAGTAGTTCGTGTGGCATTAATGTCCATCAACTGTGATATGCCTGCAGCAAGAAAAGTAGCTGGATACATGGGCGCCATGGCTACTAAAGCATGTAACAAGTGCTCAACTGCTTTTGGTCGTTTGTCAACCGGTACCAGGTCTTCAAAGCCAAACTTTTCCGATTTTGATGATGAAAACTGGGTGCAAAGAACGTGGGAGCAGCAAAGAGTTGATGCGTACGACTGGTTGACTGCTACGCACAAGGCACAACAAGAAGAAAAGCAAGCAAGTTCTGGTACAAAATGGAGTGAAGTACACCGACTTCCTTACTTTGACGTGGTGAGATATGTAACTGTCGATCCAATGCATAATTTGTTTCTTGGAACACCAAAAAAAATGATTGAAGTTTGGCAGGATTTTGGTTTGCTTGATTCTACTGATTTTTCAGCAATGGCAACAGAGTCAACTACCATAATCATTCCTCGGCAATACACTAAGCTATCTGAAGGTATGTAATACTGCTAGATTGTGCTTATATATACGCAAAATAAAACTTTATTGTATGATGGGGCAAGATACTTACTTTTTCTTTTTTAAAAAAAAATAGGAAAAATCTCTGGTGCTTTTGCTAATATGAAATCAGATGAGTGGAGAACTTGGGTTGTTGCGCTGTCACCTTTCCTTCTCAAACAAAGACTGTCAGGTGAACATTTTGTGAACTGGTTGCGGTATGTCGATGCTGTGAAGCTGGTCACTGGACCTTCCATCACAGTAGAAGACATAGATACAGCACATCTATTGATGAAAAACTTTGGCAAGACCTGTGTCGAGTTGTATGGTGAATCTATGCCCACTCCAAACATGCATATGCATCTTCATTTGAAAGAAAGCTTCCTGGACTTTGGTCCCTCATACTCTTTTTGGCTTTATGGCTTTGAACGTCTTAATGGCGATATGAAAGATATTAACATCAATTTTAAGACTGGATTTGAAACAACTTATGCTACTATGTTCATTCAAAATGTTCACACACAAGATCTAGTATATTCCTTACATTCCTTTATAAATTCAACAAACGAAGACATGCTCCTACTAACCAAATTTATAGAAGAGATAGGTGAGGTTACGAATGACGAGAGTGGTTTAAAGCCATTTGATTACTCTCGTTTCATAGACGGACCTAGCTTATTTAATTCGACAATTACTGGTAGTGAGCCTCTGCCACCTACATCCTATCCTTTAAAATTCAATAAGAAGACAGAACTTATATGTCATGAACATTATGACGCTTTAAAAAATTATTATATGAACACCTATGCACCTATGACTACAAACACATACATTGATACCACAATACACTCATTCAAAAAAATCACTTTGCTTGGGCAGCTTTACCAGCCAGCAAGTGATAATTCATTATCATCATCACCATCATCATTCATTCAGGCCATTGTCGACAATCAACTGCGCATTGGTCAAATATCATATTTTTTTACTCATTCATTTGGTAACAACACTCATTACTTTGCATTTGTCAATTGGTACAGCCATGCGACCCAACATTTTCCCACTTTTGATGGTACTGGCATCCAAGTGTGGAAGAATCAGTATAAACCAGTGTCAAGGCTTAGCATACTTCCGATTCATCGCATTTATAATCCTGTTGCTGTCAAGCCATATATCGACAATAATATTCTCACTCTCTCTCTTCCAAGAAAAATTTATATGTAACAATTATGCAAAACTATTCAATCATTTATCATTATCATTATTATTATTTTATATATTTTACTAAAGAATCATTCAATAGACTACTTTTTTTTAACAAATGTTTATTCAATTTGGTAAGAGACAACAAAACAAGAAACAAAAAAAAAAAAGCAAACACAAAAGTGGATGCCTATGGCATTGGGTTGGCAGCAGCAGAGGAGGAAGGACCAGAAACAGAAGTGGGGAAGCCAAGAGCAGGGGAAGAAAAAGCCCAGGAAGGGTAGTACTCATGATCGAGTTTATCTGGGAACTCCATCTCAACATTTTGCACTCTTCTTCTAATTGTTGGTGGAGCTCCCTTTTTCTTTAGTAATTCTTTGTACCCTTTCTGAAGCTCTTTGTGGAATTCCACTACCTGTAGGCAATTAAGGTATATTAGAAAATGAGATTTATTGATATGTCATAGTTACTCTTTCACTTCTGAATGATGGCCGTTTGACAATAAACGTACGGCCATCTTCATCTTCTGGGCCATTCTCCTCATCAGAGGTCCAATCAACCGTCAAGATCTTTTCGGCAAATGGGAACCGTGCTTGGTATGCAGCTGCGTTAGCGTTGTAAGCAACCCTCCTGTTAAGGAGTTTCTATTATAAAGTATTGATGTAAGTATTATAGGCATTTTATATTACAATTTTTAAATATCAAGTACTTACTGCATTTACGCGGCTGCGGCAGGCTGACGTTGGTGTCGTCACAGCTTTCCCATTTGCCTTATCCACCATGTAATAAAACTTGCTTCTAATCATGGTGAATACTTGCGAATCAGTCAGGCCATTGAAGCGTTGGTGCTTCCTGACTTCATCGCGCAACAGATTTTTTACTTTTCTGTTGGCCTTGTCGGTGATGGACTTGAGCGTATCAAACTTGATGCCACGGCCAACCAAGTATTCACGGTAGTGATCAGCTATGTGATCCTATAATGTAAGTAAAAAAAAAAAAGAAAAAAAAAGAAATAAAGTTATTAAATTGTATTTGCTAATTGATACTTTAATTTTAGACTTACACTACACTGCTTTTTGATCCTGTTGATCTCAGCCATATCAACATACTGCTGCCCTTGCTGTGGCTGTTGAACTGGATGCTGCTGCTGCTGCTGCTGCTGCTGCAGTTGTTGCTGTTGCCACATTTGAGCAAAAAACTGCATTTGAGCAGCCATCATCTCTGGTGTGAGACCAGAGGCTGCTCCGAAGGTCTCTGCACCAGTATGGCTGCCAAAGCTTGGAACAGGAGCAGAAACGAGGACAGGAGCGGACACGGGAACAGGAAAAGGAACAGAAGCAGAAGCAGAAGCGGAAACAGGAGCAGGAGCGGGAGCGGGAGCAGAAGAAAGAGAAGAAGAAGGAGAAGGAACAACAGTGGACGATGATCCAGCAATGCCCATGGAAACTCTTGCCCTTTTGGGGGCATTGCTGGGAACGTTGATGGGGGTGGCGACGCGTCTGGACATTTTTTTAGAATAAGTATAAAGAAGGAAAAAAAAGAAAAATGTCCTACAATGTTTTTTTTATATTCTTCTGTTTCTTTTGTACTCTCTTTTTTTTAAAAAAAAAACACTATTTGGGTTGAAGATGTTAAAGTTAACTAAAGAATAAATTTAACAATATATAAACAAGCTTTTTGAATATTCTAATAGCTGCTCTAATTTCAAAAATAGCGTTAGAACGAGCTTTCATGGTTATTAGATTTGACTGATACCGAATAGTTGTAACACTAGTAAAATGAGACTATAAAAAAAAGTATTTTTTTTTCCCTTTTTTTTTTTTTTTTTTTTAAAAAAAAACAATCTTCATAAAAGGTAAGTTCTTCATATTATATATACCATATTCCTGCTCTAACGATGCTTTTACTTTAGTAAAATCATATCGGTTGCTTTCTTGATGTTTGAAATGGTCTTTATAAAGTCTCTTTCCCAGGATTATCGTTGCTTCCTTTACTTGTTGGTATAAGCTTTACTAGTGTCTTTTTTTCTTTTTGTTTCCTGTTCCATCTAAAGCAAGGTACTATTACTTCTATTACATAACCTATATAGCTAATAATTATCATAGATACATGCTGCTTCCTTTTTTATTTGCTGGTATAAGCTTAGCTAGTCTTCTGGCCTATCTAAAGAAAGGTACTATTACTTCTACTACGTATACTCAATAGCTAATAATTATTATAGATACATGCTACTTTGCTTTGGCCTTTTACTATCTCTTTCTCGCCCTTGCTTTGGTTCTTGAGTACTGATGTCTTTTCTTCTTTTGCTTTGAGTGCCCAAGTCCTTGAATCCTTGAATCTTTGAATCCTTGTGTCTTTGCATCCTTGAGCTTGGCCTTTTTTTTTTTTTTTTCTCATGAGAACCTTTTAAGTTCCACGAGATTAATTGATGTATTTTTAGATTAGTTGATGCTTTTTTGGTGACGATAGGTAAGTCAAGTAAGCTTTTAAAACACTACAAGCAAAGAAATACTGTATATTGTTATTATTATTTCATTTAAATAAAAAAAAAAGCTATTTTTTATAAACCAAATCCCTATTTTTTTGTGTATATAAAGCAATATTTATTGCAATATGAATGGTTAATAAAGAAGTATATAAAGCAATATGAGTGGTCTATAAAGAAGTGTATAAAGTAATATGAGTGGTCAATAAAGAAGTTTATAAGGCAATATGAGTGGTTTATAAAGAACAAAAAGACAAATAAAGCATTGATTTGAAAAGTATCATTGGTCCCCAATTTTTTTCTGACGTAGAAAAGACTATGAAAAGCAGCTACCAAGATAGACGTCCTCGCACATTAAGGATTAAATCTACTTAGAACTCTGAATTATCACTCCCGTCAGTATCTGCATTAGCAGGACGTAGAATAAATAATAGAATTATAGGCCCGTAAAGTATGGCTGATATCGTCGTCGGCATAAATATGCATTCAATCACAGATTTTGATATTGCTGAACATAAAAGCATATACCTAACAATTAACGATTCGCAGAGTTTGCACAATTATTTGCAGTGCGGACGGCACGTGTTGTGCGGACCGAACATCACTAAGGCCCTGATGTCCCTGAGACCCTGTTCTCGTCGCAACCCCGCTATCGGGGACAATTAAGAAAATTCGAGAGATTTCTGGACCTCATCATGAAAACATATAAATAGTTGTATTGTTTTGTAATAAATAAGGATTCAGCTTTGTTCACAAGTTCAAGTCTATTTTACTGTTTATTCTAATTTACTATTGGTTGGTTCCATTGTTTACAACGACACTTGTGTCACGACCTTCCTAGAGGAAACCCAACCAACCAGCGGACCATCAAATCAACCAATAGAAATTGAATATAACCTTCCATTCAGGTACCGACCGAACAAACGGAAGTTCAAACCTACAGTACCAAATCGGGAAAGGAAAAAGGCGCGCCTGTACCAGCTGTACCTTAGACATAAGCAAAGAATGCAAAAATTAAAGAATGAAATATATCCCTTAGACAATATTTGAATATCCATTAGTATAAATAGCATTTACACTTTCATGAAATAAAGCATCATCTTCTTTAACCTTTAAATTATTTTATTTATTGTGTATTAAGTCAAAGTCTTGAAGAACTAGTTGACTTACCTGCTAATACTGTCTATCTCTATCTGATATTATCTGTTGGTGCTTTTCACAATTGCTGTCAGCCAACAACTATTTATGCCTTTTGGAAAACAACCACTGCCACACTGCAAATAATCGTTCCAATTGGATAAAGCATATCGCAAGGTTGAACATTTTTTGGTTAACAGATATTTATGGCTTTTGGAGAAAAGATTTAGCTTTCGCTGTATTGGTCATTTTTGAATTTTGAAAAAAGATTTAGGTACGAAAAAAATAAAGAAATCTAATAATATTTTTATTTTTTTTGTAGGGTAAGTATTCATGAAGTTATTCACGTTTTAAAGAAGTATCTGTTTTTTTTACAGATGACCTTTTTTTGGAAAGCCTGTTCCCCTCTACTGTTGAAAGACCGATGTTTTCTTTTTTTATTTTTGAGGGCAAAATGCGGAAATCAAAAGCATTTTTGGATTATTTTGTTTAGAAGAATACATATTAGGAAGGTGGTTTGTGATTTTTAGCTTAGATCATTACAAACGTGTTACAGAACGTAAAAAAATAGTCGTATTTGGGAAAAAAAATGACCTGGTAAAAAAAAAGACTAGGTAAAAAAAAAGACTTGGTAAAAAAAAAAGACTAAGTAAAAAAAAAAAAAAGAGTATAGCAATAGAAAGTTCATTGTTCAAATGAAAACAATAATCTAACAACAAATACACTTCATAGAAATGCAAATACCTTTACATTATAATAAAAGAATATGTGTATATTCTAAAAGAATAAAAAATAAAGCTCTGTTAACATTTTGTTACAAGGCAGTTATAATCAACAGATACATACAAAACTCTTTTGTTTATCAAATAAATAGATTGCTTTATTATTTTTTATGACAAATAATATAAAAGAATATATGTTTTTAAGCTTATACTCGTTCATTACTTACTTTATATTTGCACATGGGTGTAATTTGCCATTAGCCATTAGCCATTACAGATGTGGGGCAATGGCAACTTTCTTTACCAAAAATAACTTTTCAGTAACAAGCAACAATATAAGTCTGATATTCTTATAGTTTTATCGTATTGGAAAGAACAACTTTGCTCATGAGGTTCATGTTCGTTATCCGAATGTGTCCCATTAGGAATTCCTATTTCTTCATAAATGAATTTTACAATTTCTTCACCTGTTGCGTTTTTCAGTGCTCTAGCAATAGGCCAATTGGTGGTATAGTCTACAGCCATCAGAAGCCATCGGTTTCCATTCTTTGTGCTAGGCAGTTCACCTATAAAATCAAGATGCCATCTTGAGAAAGCTGGAGGTACTTCCAAAGGCTTCATAGGAGCATGGTGATTATTTTTATCAGGAGAAGCAGCCAGTTGACATTTTGGACATTTAGATATCCAAGCGTTGATGTCTTCTTGCATACGGGGCCACCAAACTCGTGTCTTCATCAAATGATATATTGTGGTCCGACCAGAGTGACCATACCCAGTATGAAAATCATTTACTAAGTCAGCTCTTCTTGAAAAGGGTATAAACTTAAGTTCGAGATGATTGTCAGTCTTTTGTATCTTTTCAATTCTATAAACCTGCTTGTCCTTAATCACGAAATGGTGTTTCAACTTGTTTAAACTATCCTTTAGCTTCTCAGGCCATTTATCTTGATCACCCAAGTAATGCAGAGGCCAATCTTGTATGGGATCTTGCTCTAATATGGGAAGTGACTTGAGCGCCGCAGTTATATGATAGACATATTTCGGTTGTATAGATTTAGGGTTAGGACTTGAGTCAGGGCCATCTCTTCTCGATAATATATGAGGAATTTGATTGTCAGAACCAGGCTTGTACAAGATTTCAGGGTCATACAGTTCAATTTCACTTAGCCATCTTACCAATCTGGGAGCCGGCTTGTTTTGAGACCGTAGGTACTTTAAGGGCAGGTGATCAGTAAATATTTGATAAGAATTACCTTCGATAAAGCACCTCCAAGTTCTCAGAGCATACAATATACTGAGTAGCTCTATCTCTTGTGCAGGGTAGTTTCTTTCCGCTTGCGACAACTTCTTTGATTCAAAAGCCACTGGTTTCCATATTCCTTCAGATTCTTCTTGCATGAGTACAGCACCAATCGCAAAATCACTTGCATCACATTCAATTCTAAATGGTTTGTTCATATCAGGAGTCATCAAGACTGGAGCACTTGAAATCATTTTCTTGATTAAATCGAAGCTCTTTTGACATTCATCATTCCATGTGATGGCACGACATTTGTGACCAGTACCTTTTGTCAAATCTGTCAAGGATGCAGCAATACTTGCAAAGCCCGGAATAAACCTTCTATAGTGTTGTGCTAATCCAATGAATTGTCTAACCTGTTGGACATTCTTTGGAACTGGCCATGACTGAATCGCTTCAACTTTTTTGTTGTCAGGTTGAATACCTTTTTCATTGATAGTAAATCCAAGGAAGGTTAGTTCTTTTCGATTAAATTTGCATTTCTTTTTGTTTATAATAAGCTTAGCTTCATCCAGTTTCTTCAATACTAAGCGTACATGCTCCTTATGTTGTTCTTCATCTCCATTTGTAAATATTAGAATATCATCAAGATAGACCATTACGAACTTATCAATGTATTCCGATAACACCGAATTCATCATCTTTTGGAATGCAGGTCCACTATTAGATAAACCAAAAGGCACCACTTTCCAACAGAATTGACCATACCGAGTACTTATTGCAGTTTTGATAGAGTCAGCTTCGGTTATTCTCTGTTGATGGAATCCGTTAGTCAAGTCCAAAGAGGTAAAATGCTTAGCATTGTGTAGTCTTTCTAAACATTCATCTATCCTTGGTAGTTGTATCTTTTGTTTTAAAGTAACTTTGTTCAGCATACGATAGTCACAACACATTCTTAAATCACCATTTGGTTTTCTAACAAAAAGTACAGGATTTGACCATTCAGAAGCACATGGTTCAATTAGTCCTTTATTTAGCAGTTCCTTCAGTTGTTTTTGCAGTTCAGAAAGTTCTAAAGGTGACATTTTGTATGGTGGTCTTGATACCGGTACAGTGTCAGGCTTTGTTACAATTATATCTTGAGTGTCCCTCATTGGAGGTAATCCTGTGATTTCGCCTTTAAACACCTCAGGGAACTCCTTGCTAAATTCTGTAGACCAAGAAGCATCAATATCATTTATATTGTTTAGATATACCATTTCATTTTCTTTAAGATGTACTTGAGCAAAATAGCATTCTTCAATTTGTTTGGTCTTGTAAAGTCTTTCTAATTGTTTGGCAGATATCAGATAGTTGATTTCATTCTGCTTCTTTATAAATGATGTTAGTTCTTTAACTGGATGTAGTACCACCATTGATGCATCAGGAAGCGCGATTGTCCATGTACTATCAAACCAATCAGGTTTTGGCTTTACTTGCTTTAACCATGAGTTCCCCAGAATGATATCAAACTTCGATTCAAAAATGAAGGCATTGAAAGTGCTAATAAAGTTCTTTTCCTCTCCCCTTATTTCCATCTTGCATGTAGCTTCACCATGAATAATCGTTTGTTCGCCATTAGCAGTCTCAACAGCTTGATTCTTGACTGGATGGTAAGATTCTACAACTTTGAGTACCTTCGGATGAATATAATTTGCACTAGCTCCACTGTCAATCAAAGCATTGAATGCATGACCATTTATGTAGATTTTGTATGTGGGCAAAGTTGAGTTTTTTGCATTGGTATTCAACAAAAAGGTACGATCTTGTGAAAAGTCAAAAGAATAAGGGGAAAGGTCAATTAAAGAATCTTTATTAACACTATCAAAAGAGCAATCACTATTTCGTTTAGGTAAAGTATCATTATTACTTGTGTGAAGCTCCATAGAATCAATATTGTTGACTAGTTAGTTCCGAAATGGCCTTGTTCGCTTGTATTGTCGGTTTTGTCTTATTCTTGACTGTTCAAATTCTTTGATATCACGTATTCTTGTTCTACAATCAGCTACCATATGTCCAGGTTTATTGCACCAATGACAAATTATAGTAGATCGTCTTGCATATCCATTGTTCTGTCTGTTTTGTTGAAAATTGTTGTTGTCTTTGTTAGAGGCTACCATTGCATTGAGTTGATGTAACAATACAGACAAATCCATAGGATCATTGACATATCTATCTTGTTGGATTTTTGCAGGTATTATCCCTATTTGTTGTGCGCTTTCAAATGCAATAGCGAATTTACTAGCTTCTTCTAGTGTTCGAGGTTCTTTAGTCAATACATGAATTCTAACATTGTCTTTCAATCCTCTAACAAATCTATCCAAGGATTCATCATCTGAAATATTTGGGAGGTCTAGTAAAATGTCTTGGAAAGCATCTACATATTCAATAACCGATGACGATTGTTTGACGTTAGCTAATCTATCTCTTGCAGATTGTTGAGAGTAGGAGGGTTTGAAAGCATATTCTATATCTAATTTAAATCTTTCCCAAGTAGTTGATTGTTCATTCTTTTCTGTTAGTCGGTTCCACCATTTTTGGGCTCTGTCTCTCATAAGGGTGACTGCGTACGGAATCCATTGATTGCTGGGTACATTGTAAAATTGCAAATATCGTTCTACTTCTTGTACCCAAATGTTGATTGTTGCAGCATTTCTATCTCCAGCATATGTCGAGGGAATTGGGATCCGGATATGGCTGTTTGTGCTCTCTGTGTTTTTTGGCATTGCTGAGCTTATTGCTGACGCGATCAGCTGTGCTAAGTTTTCCATGTTAATATTGTTGTTGTAGCTCATAGGCGATTCTTCTAAATTAATATCTTCTTCTATAATAAGTTGTCTGTTGTTATTAAGTATAAAATCTGATGCGAATTTGCTTGCTATTGTCTCAAAATATTCTGCTGTTTTTCTTCCGTAATTGATTCTTTGATCTTCAGGGTATGTTGGCACTTTTCTGTAAGCAAGGTATTTAGTTCTGAATTCCGGTGCTAGTAATCTGTAAACTCTTTCTTCTATTTCAAAAATTCTTTGTTCTTGCGATATTGTTGGCTTGCTACTTGACATAAATAAATTCTGTTGCAATTGGAATGTTTACAACAGATGCTACCAATTGTCGTGTTCTTTATAGTAATGTATGTAAAAGGAAATATAAGTATATGGTCTTAAAGATTAAGTAGTAGATAATTGTCCTTTTATTTCTAATAATTATTGGGTCTATTTATATTACTTTACAGAACTGAGGTATATACAAGTATTGTCATAATTCATGAGTCATGTTGATATTGAATATAAACAACTCTCTTGTGAGTCATAGCTTGTAACTTGTTGAACATGAACTTCATTAAAAGGAAAGCAACACAAATATCCATATATAGAATAAAAAGATATGACATATTCACGGCGTCACAACATGACAAAAAGTACTTGAAAAGCTTTCACACAAGGTGAGAAGAAACGGAATGCCTTCTGCCAGAATCGAACTGGCGACCTTCTGCTTACTAGGCAGACGCTCTGCCATCTGAGCCAAGAAGGCGAGGATGTTTTGATATGTGGCTAAATCCGTCTCTTCGTCCTGTATTTAATCACGTGTTTTGCGGCTCGGATTGTTGTTGTGCGGACCGGGTAATATTTTCTTATTGTTTGGTGCTTTTGTGGCTGTATTGGGAAATAGTGTCAAGTTACACAGATCGCCCCTTTAGCTCAGACGCGAAAGATATTAGAGTTCCCGTAAGACAAGTTAGATATGAAGATTCTATGGTGTCTAAATATATACAAGATCGAGAACTCAATTGTTCTAGAAGAACAAGAAGTAACGGAATGTCAAAAAGAGTTTTATTATAAATAGTGTTGATGTGATAATAATAAACGAGATACAGTCTTCTTCCCTTTTTTTTTATATACTTACTTTACGCTTTTAAAAGTCTTACTGCCTAAAGAGGTTCCCATACTATCAATTGAAAGTCGTATTATTCAAGGTAAACATAGTTGGGGAAAACACACATATCAAGTGGTCCGGCCTACCAGATAAAGTATATTAATCGGTGATGTATATTCAAGGTTATATTAAAATGTCAAGCTTAAATCAAGAGAATCAAGTCTTTTCCGGTGCGTTGACAGGTGAAAGTCAACAGGGAAACAAGATGATGCGTTATGTTAATGAGCCTAAGAGCTTCTCTGGTTATACCAAATATCCAGGTGGTGATATCTGTACGGAAGCTTACACTTGGTTAAACCGAATGTCGCGTTTAAAAGCTACTGCAAAGTTATCAGACAAAGAAATTCTTTTCATTGTGGGTGATCACCTTGTAGAGAAAGCTGAAACCTGGTGGAATGTCGTTGGTTCTAAGTCTGAATCTTGGAAAGAGTTTTCTGAGCTGTTCAAGAAACAGTATATGGTGGACCAGGAAGACAAGTGGTGGCGTCAACTTCAAACTATGAAGCAAGGTCCTCAGGACAGTATCGACGATGTGGCCCTGAAAATGGAGGAACTCTTTGGTCTTCTGGGTTCGATGAGTGATGCTTTCCAGGTCAGAACGTTTTTGGGTGCTATAAATCCTGCTATTGCGTTTGAAGTTGAAAAGGATGAAACTCCCAACACGTTTTCTGCTGCCAAAAAGAAGGCTAAACAGATTGAAAGAAGTTTAGCAAAGTATGGTGCTAATGGCGTGATGGGTACTCGTGGCTTTAGTAATGGTACTATTGTGGAGAATGATAATGTTGGTTCTCAGCATGGCTGGAACTCCTCTTCATCGACCGTCTCATCTTTGGCTGAAAGGCTAGAACAATTGCGGATTAACTTGGTGCAATTGAGCAATGTTGTCATGGGTCAAGAGAGGGTTGCTCCTCAGGTTGTAAACCCTAAGCCAGTTCGTCGAGGTTTGGTCTGTTTCTTTTGTGACGAAGAAGGTCATCGCAAGTTTGAATGTCCTAAGTTCTTGGAGAACCAAAACGGTGGGGCCATAAATCAAACGCCGGCTACTGGGTCTAATGCTATTCCTGTGAACCAGGGAAAAGGCCTGGAGCGTCAGTAAAAGAGGTGACTGACGCTCATAAAATTAATCAAAATCCTCAAAATTTTGGTGACGTCAACTTGGTGGACACAATCTGCCAAGATAGTGGTGATGGTTTGGCTGAGGTGTACGTGTCCAAAAGAAGAATGGATACTCCTCCTTCGGTCTCTGCTTCAGATGCCCATGTGGATAAACGACCAGTGGCGGGTACGGGTCAAGTGTACTCAGGTTTGCAACAAGCTACGTCGTCAAGTCAACCTTTTGGTGCTGGTGTTCCTGTGGTTGTTGGTGCTCCCGTTGGTGGTGGTGTTCCTTCAAACACTCAAATGGGTACATTGCCTGGTCTTCAAGGTGGACCTACGGTTAAAAGGGTGGTCAAGAAACGTACACGTGGGAAAGCTCGTCGTTTACCTGTCAAAATTAAAAAAAAAGGAAACGTCTGGGAGGTGCTGGATGGCACGAATGCTGGTCTGTCTGTAGCGGGTCTAATTGCTATGGATCGTGGTATTCAAAGAGATGTCATCGATGGCATTCGTTTCTTACGAGAAAAGCAAGCATCCCTTAGATCGAACGAAAAGGTAGCTACAAAGGGGCGTAGGATCGAAGAAAATTCTAGTGCTGTTCCTATGGTGATCAATGTGGTGGATCAAGACGGTTATGGTAGTGATTCTAGCATTGTTTCTGGTGATGACTTGGTTTCTAATGACGATTCTGACTGGCAGTCTACATTTTCGCTTTCAGATGGTTCGAATGATAGCGTAAACTTTAGTGAAGATTGGGATGATGGTGTTTCTGTCTATCATTATCCTTACAGTCTAAATCAGATGAAGCAAGGTTCTCCCTTGAAGGGAGTGGTAAATATTAATGGCAAGTCGGTGGTGGCTATTTTTGATACTGGTGCAAGCGTTAGTGTCATTGGGAAAGCGTTGGCAGCTTCTTTGGGTCTAAGACCTAATGGTGATACTTTGGCGTTGACTGGTCTGGAGAATAAGCAAGGTGATGACAGTCCAATTGTAAGTGATGTGCCCATATGCATCGCGGGTAAGATACGTCCGGAGCACATGTGTATCCATGATTCGGGTAATACTGATCTGTGTCTGCTGGGGATTACGTGGTTTCAAGCCTATGGTATCGAACTGGATTTAATTAATTCCGTGGTTAAAATACCTACGACAACTGGGATGGTTAAATTGCAGGGTTACACGTCTCATATCAAGGATCGGTCGCTATTGAATTCAAATGTTATGCTTCCTTCGGTGTTGGATGCGAGTGCGTCAATTAAAGCTACGGTGGGTTCTGATGATGATCGCCGGGTCTATATGGTGCAAAATAGTCAAAATCATGTGGATGCTTATGAAGATGTGTTGATTCCAGATGGTGAAGCGTTGGAAGAAGAATTTAAGTATAATGCTGATAATATTACTATTGGTGTTTTACCTGAATTAGCAGATGTAGTAGAAAAATACAAGGAATGTTTTTCTGAGGTCTCTGGTCTGGGTCGTGTCACTGGGTATAAAATGGATCTTCCGCTGGTAGATGGCGCGACTCCTATTAGAACGAAACCTTTTAGGATCAGCTGGCAAGAAGAAGAAGTCCTAGATCAATACTTACAAGAAATGCTGGATCTAAATATAATCAAGCCATCTAATGGTCTTTGGGCTAGCCCTTGTTTCTTCATACCAAAGAAGGATGGGTCGTTGCGTTTGGTGATCGATTATCGTAAATTGAACAAGATGGTCAAACAAGACGCGTACCCTCTTCCTCATATCGATGAATTGTTGGACTCTGTAGGTGGTGCTACGATCTTCTCTACTCTAGATTGTACGTCAGGCTATCATCAACTTCCGCTAAATGAAGAGCATGCAGAAAGGACTGGGTTTGTCACTAAGCGAGGGACCTTTTCTTTTAATGTATTACCTTTCGGGATTACTACTGGGTGCAGTCAATACCAAAGAATGATGCATTCGATTCTGTCGAAATACGTGGGTGACTTTGTGCTGATCTTCTTGGATGATATTTTGGTGTATTCAAAATCTGTAGAAGAGCATCGTTACCATTTGTCTCTGTTGTTAGAAGCATGTGCGAAAGCGAATCTTAAGTTGAAGCGCAAGAAGTGTAAGTTTGGAGAAAGTCAAGTCGAGTATCTGGGTCATGTCATTACTGCTGATGGTGTACTGCCTAGTGATCATAACATCAACAAGGTGAAGATGTTTGAAACTCCTGCTGGTGTGGATGATGTTCGTTCTTTTCTGGGTCTGACCGGGTACTATCGCAAGTATGTCCCTGGGTACGCTACGATGGCTGAACCTTTGACGCGTTTATTAAAGAAAACAGTGCCTTTTAGCTGGGGTCCAGACCAACAATCGTCATTTGATCAGTTTATCAAAGCTCTTACCCAAACGCCAATATTATCCTACCCTGATCGAAAGAAGATCCAAGTGCTCTCTGTGGATGCTAGCTTGAAAGGTCTGGGTGCGATCCTGTCTCAAGTGGATGATGCTGAAACCATGGCGAATGAGCGGGTGTTATCCTATGCTTCTAGAAGTCTGCGTGGAAGTGAAGTGAACTATGCGATTACGCATTTGGAGGCTCTGGCTGTTGTTTGGGGTGTTACTCACTACAAACATTACCTGAAAGGGCGACCTTTTGTATTGATCACTGACCATTCGAGTCTGGTGTACATTTTCAAGCCAAGTCGTATTACGCCTAAGTTGTCAAGATGGGCTGCTGCTTTGTTAGATTATGACTATGAAGTGCGTTATCGTCCGGGTAAATGTAATCCTGCGGATGCGTTGTCTAGAATCTGTAGTAAGGAGGATAGTGATCAATCGGTGGTGGGATATGAAAATGGATCGGTTGCTAATGAATCGAAGAATGATGAGAAAATGGTTTTTGCTGCTGGTGTTACTCGTGGTGATTGAATGCTGTAATAATTGATGAAGATTATTTTGGAAAAACTTTTTATATCGTGAATTGCTTTAAATCTTTTTACTTTTCATCTTCTTTTACTTATCTTTTTATCTTTACTTTTACATCTTTATCTCTCTTTACAAAAAAATTTTACTTCGCTTTTTACTTTGGAAAAGGGTGATAAATAATAAAGTTTACTGTTGCTATAAAAGAAGAGTAATTGGGTCCTTTTAAAGTTCAATATCCTTTCTGCTTACAAGATTTGGTCTTTAATCGTATGTTTCTGCGTTTGGTATCAAATATAATGGCTATTAGTTTCGCTTGGTTTCTGACTATCTATCACTATTTGGCTGATGGTTCGCTGCCTGAAGATTGTGATAAGAAGACGGCGCAACGTATAAGGTATCAAGCAAAGAAGTGGTGTCGGTCTGATGATGGTTCCTTGTTGGAAAAAGAGAACAGGTAGAAGATTACATCACGAAAGCCGACGCGTTAGAAGTGGGTTAAAAGGATACACCCAAGAGGGTCATTTTTGGTATACTGAAATACTATAGACAAAGGTTAACAAATACTATGTGGTTTCTGAATGCAGAAAGTTGGTTACGGCAGTAGTACACTCTTGTGAGGCTTGTCAGTTTTGTGCTAGGATCAAGGCAGTTAGGTCTAATCCTGGTGTGATTATGAAGACTCCTCTTCATCCTTTCTTTATGGTTGGTGTTGATGCAGTGGGGCCGTTGCAACCCACAGAAAAGGGAAATCGTTATATATTGACTGCGGTTGATTATTTAACAAGATGGCCTATGGCGATGTGCGTTCAGGATATTGATGAAGAAACTACTGCAGAATTTTTCTTTAGTGCTATTGTTAAAAATTTTGGTGTACCTCAGTATATCTTGTCTGACAGGGGAGCTAATTTTATATCGTCCTATGTACATTACTTCCTCCGTCAAATTGGTTGCAAGAACATCATGACTACTAGCTATAGACCACAAGTAAATGGCATGTGCGAAAGATTAAATCAATCACTGGTGCAAACGATGTCTAAAATTGCGCGTGATAATGATGATATACTTCAATGGGACAAGTATTTGGACGCTGCTTTGATGGTTCTCAGGTCAACGGTGAATAGCTCTACTGGTTATAGCCCAGGGTATCTGTTGTTTGGTTATGAATTAAGAACTCCTGCTGTTTGGGTAGCACCTAAGGAAGATTTTGTGCTTGGAGAAGAGATGGAAGCTCTTAAAGATCGGGTGATCAAGATTCAAGACAAAATGGCAGAGGTCAGAAAAATAGCAAGGGAGAAGTCGGATGAAAATAAACTTAAAGCAAAGAAAAGGTACGATAAACGGGTGGTATATCGGAAAAGTTTTGAAGTTGGAGAGAAAGTCTTGTTGCGTGATACTACACCTTCAACAAAGTTATCAGATAAATGGTTGGGTCCGTATACGGTGTCGCAAGTGAATAAGAACGGGACATACTTATTAGTTGGCAAGAATAGTCTCAGGTTGAAACACGCTGTGAATGGGGATCGTTTGAAATTGTTTAATAATGATGTTAAACACATGGTGCCTGATGTGGTTGCTGCTGCTGCTACGGAGCAATTTAGAAGTTGGTTAAATACAAAGAAAAATCCAGCGTTTTTGGTGGAAACGCAATTAAAAGAGGAAGAAGAGTCTAGGGGGGGAGTACGTGATATGTGGCTAAATCCGTCTCTTCGTCCTGTATTTAATCACGTGTTTTGCGGCTCGGATTGTTGTTGTGCGGACCGGGTAATATTTTCTTATTGTTTGGTGCTTTTGTGGCTGTATTGGGAAATAGTGTCAAGTTACACAGATCGCCCCTTTAGCTCAGACGCGAAAGATATTAGAGTTCCCGTAAGACAAGTTAGATATGAAGATTCTATGGTGTCTAAATATATACAAGATCGAGAACTCAATTGTTCTAGAAGAACAAGAAGTAACGGAATGTCAAAAAGAGTTTTATTATAAATAGTGTTGATGTGATAATAATAAACGAGATACAGTCTTCTTCCCTTTTTTTTTATATACTTACTTTACGCTTTTAAAAGTCTTACTGCCTAAAGAGGTTCCCATACTATCAATTGAAAGTCGTATTATTCAAGGTAAACATAGTTGGGGAAAACACACATATCAGTTTTGTGAATTGGTATAGTAGGTGGAGTGCGCCTTGGGATAGATGTTGCCGACGTCATCACGTTGCTGAGTGCAGAGGTGTGCTTATAAGTTGTGCTGAATGGAAGATTGATGAGAAGGGGGCGTTTTTATCCTTAACTTTATTTTATATAAACTTAAACCTTAATTCCATTTTTGGATTATTGTAACAAGCAAATACTTATTGTCTCGATCCTTTGTGTTCACGTTCATTAAATTTATATATAATCTTTATTATATATTTTAACTGAACAATCCCTAATTACTACTTTTATTCTATTACTACTCGTGAAGAAGTTTGCTGACTTAATCTGAAGGAAGAGATTATTTTTGACGAATATACTACAATAATATACTCAGAAGGAATTGGTGGAATTATTGCTATATTCAAATCAATCACTACGTGCAGCAGTAGAGCAACAACAATACATATCGTAATCAGTAATATTATAACACCTAAGTACCAATTGTCTCAGTTTGTGATATGTGGCTAAATCCATCTCTTCGTCCTGCATTTAATCACGTGCACTGCACCCAAACCCTATATTCTAAATTATTATACATCGGGTATTTTAACAGTGGAACATCGTGTAAAATAATACGAAATTGAATTTTCAGAATAGAGATGTAATTTTTGTACCAAAAAAAAGCTAGAAAAAAGTATATACTATATCTGTAAAGATATACAGTAGGTCAAAAAACTGCTGCAAGGAATTGCAAAATTCATGTTTTACAGCTGCTTGTCCATGGATACTGCACCAAACTATCTCAAACTTTGACTGTTTGTACCTCAATAGAAAGTGCGTTTATTCGTCGATTATCGGATATGGGCAATGTTTATTGGTGGAATTTGATACTGCTAAAGGTAGTATTTTAAACATCCGGTATTTTTTACTTGTTTACATATGTTTGAAATAATGAATTTTAATACAACCCAACCGGTTGCCATCACAATTTTTCTCACTTTTGACGTGATTAGAATGTTATCTGTATTTAAGAGTGCTTACAATTCCTTTATTTTAAATTTTATATTCCCTTGTTTAAATTATTTCTCGTTTTTAGCCTCTCGTCAATTGCATGCATAAATCACTGTCAGAGGAGAAAGTAAACGATCTCAAACAGACATTAACCGGATCCACATCAAAATATGATATTGCTAAGATGAATAATCTATTACTATTAATTATATTCTATACATAATATAATGATATTTATTATAGTTTAAAATTTATATATTATATTATATTTTGTTATCCATTGTATAATATATTTTTTTCATTAAAATATTCCATAATAATATCTTTTTGATTAAAATCCTGTTCGTTAACCCAAGTATTATCTATATCACCATAATTTTTCCATTTAACATAAAATATATATTTTTTGTTTTCAATCTTATGATTTAATATCTTTTCTACTTCGTATATATTTTCATCTTTATTTACATTTCTTATATTATAAATATTTAAATTATTTTTTTTACTTTTAGATTTCTTTTTTCTTTTTTTAGTTGGATTTATATATTCAGGAAAATCTATGTCACTTTCAATACCAGTAGTATTATTATTAATAACCTTATCATTTTCATCTTCATCAATTAACATATTATTATTGTCATAGCTAATATCTATTCTTAAAAATTCTTTTTGTATTTTATCCAAATCTTTTAGTTTCCCTATTTGTTCCATTTGATTTGTATATACAATATCTATTAATCTTAAATCATTAGGAAAATCAAAGTTTTCATTTATCCATAATTTGTGTTGCTCTTGGGTTATTATATTAAATTTATCAGAAAAATTTTGAATATTCTTTAATAAAAATACAACTTTTAATTGTAAATTAATATATTTTATATCGTCTGTTTTTAATATGGAATTATTATTACTAAAACGTTTAAATTTATTATATAAATCTTTAAATTGATTTTCTACAATGGACCTAAAACTCCCAAATACTTTATTATAATGTTCCTCTTGTGCATTTAATGCAATACCATTTTCTTTTCTTATTGGATAAAAGAAATTCTTGTCATTTAAATTGATATTTTTATTTTTACATAATTCTTCAAATTGTTTAATAAATAATGTATAACCTCCATCGAGAGCAACACAATCTTGTTCTTTGATTTTATTATATAATTTCATGTTTAAAAACATACCTCCATCGCTAGTAATACCACAAAGTTCACTTTTTGATATATTTATAATCATTTCATTAACATCACATAATACCTGTGTTCTTATACCAGACGACTTTAATTTGTAACTCCATCTTTTTTGTTTGTCAATATCAGGTTTATCGTATTCTATTGTTGTATCATGACCATCAAGCATTAGTGTTATATTTTTAAAGTGTTTAGGGTTTTTTATTAATGCAGATAATATCCTTATTTTCATATTGCTAAACATATTTAGTAAACAATAATTTACGTATTTATTTAAATTTTCATAATTCTTGATCCAAAACTCTTTATAAACTGCATAAAATGTAGTATGTGGCATATATTTTTTAATATTTTTAGATGTAAAACCTGATGTTAATTGGTATAAAAGTAATAATCCCTTTTCAACTTCAAGGAATGGACCAGGGTATTCTTTATTTGTATACAAAACGTTAAGAAAGAAGAATACTGAAATATAACCTAATTTATTTACTAGTTCATTTTTAATTTCTGTAATGTTTTTTACATTTTTTAATTCAGTCCTATGTTTATATTTATTCATAATTTTTTTCCAATCCTCACTTAAAAAACTCCATTCATTCAAAATTAGCTTATTAATTTCTATTTTTAAATCTTTTCTATATTGTATAATGTTTTCATCGTTTTTGTTGACATATTCATCCATAATATCTATATCTGAATCCATGTTTAGTTATGTTTTATTATGTTATTTTTATTTTATATTATAAATTCAATTTTGTGAAATAAATTTAATATATCACGTGATTATTTAAAAATAAAAAAAAAATAGTCCTTATGGACTTGTATGGGAACAGATAATTAAATTAATATAATTACACAACAATCTAACGGCCTTCATTCAATATTAAGCTAAAACTTGATAATTAATTTTGTTATCATAGTATATATACAACATATACAATGACCACATGATACTCTCCACAGCGCTATAAAGAGTTTCATGGAACGGGTTTTATTATAATTTTTTTATTTTTTTTATTTTTATATTTTAAATAATATAATATACAAATTCTACAAAAGTCCAATTTGTATACATAGATGGCCATGTAATAAATACTAACGTATGGTGAGGACATCATTCAACGATTGCCCGGTATATCTTTGTTTTATCGCCCCATAAATCCAAAGCATTTAGTATTACTACACTATATATACAAAAAGTATAAACATAGAATGACAAAAATCAACATTGTATACAATATAGAATTAATACAGTGTATCTTCTTTTTGTAGTTCTTATTTTATTTACACTACCTCAAAAAATTGTTCATTTTGAACCGCCTTTTACACATTTCGTACTGAATCTGCTTCGTATAATCCCCAATCAGCGCTCAGCACAAACCATTATGAAACACTGCTTCTCAGCTATTTACTACACTGTAAGCATATCACGTGCTATGCGTAAATGCTGGAAAATATCCAATCAAAAATCAAAATCAAAATGAACAATTTTTTGGGTTTTTGTCGGCATTTTTTATTTTATTAGCTAATAATTAATCTCGCCACCCTTTTCTTTCAGAACAAGTTGTAATCTTCGCGGCGTGCTGCATACTAACTGCTCGCAGTATTCCTTTGTAATTTCATTGTACCAAATATCTGCAACCCGTTCAAATAGTTCTTTCATACTTAAGGGTGCAGTTTCATAAGCATACAGCCGGACTTTTAAGTAATCCCATAAGTTTTCTATAGGATTTAAGTCAGGTGAATATACTGGCCAATTCAGTAGCTGTACCTTAGTATCTACGAACCATTTTTGTGTTAATCTAGATGTATGCTTTGGATCGTTATCATGTTGAAATATAATGTCATCATTTAACATATCGTATTCTTCTAATCAAGGGAGCATATCCCCCGTCATAATCTTGCAATACAGCTCTGAATCTAAGCCTCCGAGCACTTGAGCGATATATCCAACTCCGTTTGCTGTCAAACAGCTCCAAATTAGTGTACTATCGCCTCTATGCTTATAAGTTTGGTTGGAGTTGTGATCCTGCAGAGGCCTTCCTTCCTGTACTCAAGTCTATTGTTTACCATCTGAACCAAAGCGATTGATTTTTGTTTCGTCGCTAAAGACTACTCCTTTCCAGGCTTCCTCTGTCCAATCCTTATACTGCTTGGCAAACTGAAGGCGTGCCTTTTTGGCAGAACGCGTTAAAGGAAGAGCTGTTGGTTTTCGTCGAGATTTAAATTTGGAGCTTTTAAGAAGGTTTCGCACGGTCTGGCTGCAAATATCCGAACCTAAGCCACTTAAGTCTCTGGCAGCGTGCTCTCCGGTCTTGTACACACCAGCATTGAACCTGCGCAAGACAAGGCGCGCGTCGTATATGTTAAGTTTCTTGGGTTGACCTGCTTTGCATACGGAGTGATGGTCTACTTCTTTCGCAATGTTCGAAATAGACCCTTTAGAAACATGTAACTCGTTGCTGATAGCATCGTACGACTTTCCTCTTCTTAAAGCAGAAATAATTGCATTTCGTTGGGTTTCTGAAATTTCGCAATTTACCATTACTTGAAATGTCGAGATGGAGCAATGAGAGATTACAATGGGAAAACAAAAAAACCCAAAATCGACCAGGGCTGCCTTGGAATAGCAGAAGTAGTCACGGGTAAAAATTATGATAGCAGTCACGAGTTAGTCCTATGTTATTTGGGAATATAGGCGTAAATTTAGTTCATATTCAAAAAAACCCAAAAAATTGTTCATTTTGATTTTGATTTTCGATTGGATATTTTCCAGCCTTTACGCATAGCACGTGATATGCTTACGGTGTAGTAAATAGCTGAGAAACAGTGCTTCATAATGGTTTGTGCTGAGTGCTGATTGGAGATTATGCGAAGCAGATTCAGTACGAAATGTGTAAAAGGCGGTTCAAAATGAACAATTTTTTGAGGTAGTGTATGTAAATTCAATTTTTTAATTCATAAAATGTAAAATATAATATTTATATTACATATAATTAATTATATTAAATATGAAGCCTTAACCTGTTAATTTGGATTAGTCTTCTAAGGAGACTGGATTACATGAATCAACTGTTAGTAGATACTTTATAACGTTGTTTTCAAGCAGGACAGTGAGCACAGGTTGTAGACCTACAGTAGTCTCCAAAGTGACGAAGCGGTTAATCAAAAGAAAAGTCATTGAACGGGTTTTAAAGACTCCCAAAGAGGTATACCGGGAGCCTGTTGGATTTGGCTACGATATCTCATACCAGTCAGAAATTAACGTACTGAAATCAATGGAGTTCCATTTTCTGATAGAAAAAAAGGAGCCATTTCAGACAAAAGTGCATACGTAGCATCAGTTGAAATGGAACAAGGAGCATCAGGATTGGGCAATGGTTGACTGACAACAAATCGTTTACTTTAATGAAACCAAGATCAACGTATAGGGCTTTGATGGTGATAATCACTATCGGAAAAGGCCAAGTGACCTTTTTCAACATCATGACCTGGATTTTGTAATTCAGCATGAAGCTAGCAAATTGATGTTCTGGTGTTGTATAACCTCTGAAGGACCAGAATATGCTTGCTGAATTTACGATGGAAAGTTGTACTCGGGTGTTTACCAGCATATTTTGAACACTACGCTTTGTGGTACTATGAAGTACTACAATTTCGACTGGTCCAACATTTAATTTTAGCATGACAATGACCCAAAGCACAAGGCATAATTTACAATGGCCTAGTTATGTAGTAACCAAGAGAGCTATATTAACGATTGGCCAGCTCAGAGCCCGGACTTAAATTCAATCGAGCACGTATGGCATCCATTGAAGTTGTAGCTCAATTATTACGAACGTAGAGCAAAGAACACAGATGTGCTTTGGGAACGAGTTGATGAAATATGAATTGACTTCGATAAATAACTTTGCCAAAGGCATGTAGATAACATTTTGAGAAGAACTCAAGAGATTATTAATAGAAAAGGAGGTTCAACTAAATATTAATAAATAAATTCATTCCGTTCAAATTTTCGTTTTTCCAAATTTTCAAATTGCGCATCTCATACTTCCTTCAATACTTATCCAATAGGGCTTAAACTCTTTCGGATTTTTCAAGACATGTAGAAGATTTACTATGTGGGAACAGAGGCAGTTTGTGCCATTGTAACAGGATGTGCGCTACAAAAACCAAGAAAAATGGATTCCTTGCAGCAGTTTTTTGACCTACTGTATATATGTTTACACTCTGCATACTGAATAAAATGAAATTGTATTTCTTGTAAAAAATTTTTTGTCTCTTTTGTACTACATGAATCCATGGCAACTTTTAAATTGGGAAAATGAAAAATTTTCAAAACCAGTGTATGATTTTTTAATTTCAACAAAGGCCAATAAAGTATATCTATTGGATTGTAAGCTCGGACATATAACTATTTGAGTTGCGACGTTCTCTTATCAAGCATACTGAATTTGCTATACTGCAAAAAAAGAAAAAAGAAAAAAGAAAAGTATGCTTAGTTTATGTACCCAAAAAAAAAGATAAAAAAAATTGTTTGTTTACACTGAAAAGATAAAGAACAACATTTCTTAAGTTGCGAAAGGGAACATAGGCTCAATGATTTTATCCAACGAAGAGTAAAATTAATTGATTACAATTGGAACAACAGAATATATCATAGGAAGTAATAACTCCACATGTTAAATAAGAGATAAAATAAAAATGACCAAGGAAAAAAGAAAAAAAAAAAGAAATTCAATTTTCCTTTTTTTGACCCCAAGGAAAATAACTTCTACCACAGATGATAAGGCAATGTTTAAACGACTAAAGCTAAGCAGAAAATAAGGAGGAATGGGTTTGGTAGTCATTTTTACTTTTAACTGCAAAAAGAAACAATAATTATTAACATCAAACGAATTTACATGTTTTGAGATTCCTTATAGCAGAGACTATAAAAAAGAGCTATTGTTAAAGAAATAAAATAGTGCATCTTAAGAGATTTAGAAAAAAAAAAAAAAAAAGTAATGTTGAAATTAGAGAATTGCAATGTCGGAATTACTTGCATGTGAAAAAAAGCAATGTTGGAATTACTTGCATGTTAAAAAAAAAGAATGTTAAAAATGACATTTCAAACGAATACCTACTTTTACAAATTGCCTTAAGTTGAACAAAGCCTACATACAGGATCCTTGTTTTATTCATAGAGTATATGTTAAGGATACATAAGATTATAGTCACTTTATGTTAGTAAAAGGAATCGGATATGATCCTGAATAGTATGTTGACATAACTTGGAATCATTTATAACATTATTCTCAGAACAGATCAATAAAAGACTTTGATTAGATTTTTATATTAAGCTTTATTCATATTAACTTCACATAGTCAAATAATATGGCATGGTTGTAATATAGTTTATTGATGATATGAGCATGTTGAATAAGGAATGACAATTACTTACCGGATCATCATTAAGTCATGTAAACATTTGTCCTAACTGAGATATTATTATTAGCCATAATATCCAATCACGGAACTAGAGGATTTTATATTCATCCGTACCGTCTCCTAAATAGTCCTACATCCAGAGTTATCTGAAACCATCCCAATAGCATAATTGACAATACAAGCTAGGAACAGGCTAAACTAATAATTAGAAATAGTAATCATCTATTCTGTCGAATTGATCATAAATCTGTCCTAATTCTTTATCCGTATCATGTCTATAAATACTCTCACTTTTTACATGTAGAATTATTTTTTATCATATTCAATCTTAGTTATCTTAACTTAATAAAGAGATACCAAGTTCTAACAGTATTTCTTTATCTTTGTTGTTATACTACTTTTACCTAAAACCCCCCTATCCTAAACATTTTTTACTGTTAATTACTTGCAAATGAATTCTACTGTTGAAAACTCTGGTGCTAATACTGCTGAAATGAATTCTATGGGCGCAGCAAATGATTCCAATGATTACTCTCAAGACTTCAATGAAGGTTCTTCTTTGTCTTCTGCTGGTATGTCTATTCAAGATGATTCCGCTATGGTGGTTGATTCTGGTTCCGATTTTGTATCTTCTTCTGTGGTGTCAAACAAGAAGAAGGACAATGTTGCCATTAACCTCACGCAACTGCGCAGTGAGATGGATGAGCAATTGAAGATGTTTTGTCATGTAAGGGCTTCAGGTGATGATGCAGCCATTGATGAAGCACTTCGAGGAATAGACAAAACAAAGCGCAGAATTGCAGCAATGTTGGAATGTCAATCCTTTTACAAGAAACTTGACATGCATCAAAACCCCACTGGAGGTAGCAATGCGGTTTCTGCTGGGCTTTCCTTGTCTCATAGGGATTTGCCTAAGTTTCAGTTGGCTACCAGTGTTATCAGACCCTTTCCAAATGAAGAGGTTTTTGAATCTGTGGAGCACTTCTTGACAAAATTTGAAAACATCATTGAGGGTTCCTCATATCAGAGTGTTGAGCATGTTTGGAAAAAGTTTTTACCACTTTGTTTACCTTACAGTGACAATGCCTGGGTAGAGACCGAGCTTAAGAGATGTCGTAATTGGTCCGAAGCAAGACAAGCATTCGTAGGTCATCATGGATCAAGCATGTCAAGTAGCTATTACAATGACTTGGTTTTTACGATGACGATGAGCAGCAAGGAATCTATTAGTGATTACTCTAAGAAATTTCTGCAAGCTGTTTTTTATGCGGGACTTCCTAAGGATGATCCACGTATCGCTGATCGTTTTTTGGCATCGTTGACGCTACCTGTCCAAACTATCATCCGAATGACTGTGACAAGAGTGGAAGGAAAACGAAGCAGACCACACAATTGGACTGTCGAGTACTTATCGCAAGTGGGACGTGATGTCCTTGGTGATGATAACAGTCTGTATGCTGAAGCCACTGCTATGATTCCTGGTGCAAATCGGGTAAAGAAGCAAGAAGGTGTAGATCATGGGCTTGCAAACAAGCATCGCATTAGCAAGCCTATCAAGGCAAACAAGTTGGCCAAGTCTTTCTTCTGTTCCCATCATGGAAAGAATGGCACTCATAACTCCAAGGATTGTTACAGCCTGAAGAATAGAGCTGAGAAGAATACGGAGAAAAAAGAAAACAATTGTTACAAGTGCCACCAACCATGGTTCAAAGGCCATGTATGCAAAAAGGATGAGCCTAGAAGAGTTCTTGCTGTTTCCAAGGTAGAGAAACAAGAAGAGAGTCAAATTGACAAGGCCACTGCTGAAGTCGAGGTGATGATGGAGGACTTGAGTTACGATTGTAAGTATCCAAGTAAAAACAAGAATAAAGCATGTAATGATAACAGTGCATTTAACTTATTGACTCCTATCTTTATAGAGAACATAAAACTTATTGGTTTGATTGATACTGGAAGCGATGCAAGTTTCATTGATGTCATTTCTTTAAATAAAAAGCTAAAAATCAATAAAGTTAACAAAATTACTGGTTCCTATAATTTTTTGTCTCATAATAATGAAATATCTCGAATTGGTATAACTGATCCGTTGCAATTTAAATACGCAAATGGTATTCAGTTTAAACATTCATTAGAAGTAATGAAGTTTAACAAAGAATTCGAATTTGATATTCTTCTTGGAACTGATATCTTGCCTAAAATGAATATTGGTTTAACTGGTGTAGCATTTAAACTTGATGGTGAACACTCACACTCTGATACTACAGCCAATGATAATCTAATCCTAGATAATATCAATATTGATCGTGAAAATAAACATGAGCCTGATAATTCGCCAGCTGGTACTTCCAATCAAAGGGCAGAATTTTTCAAAATAATTAAAGAGGCCATTGATAAGAACCAGAGTATTCCTATTGAATCTTCATGTCCAATGCCTGAGTCCATTATCCACCTTCCCACTAAAGAAGGCGCTACGGCTTATAGACGGCAATATCCAATTCCGCACGCTTTAAGACCAGTATTAGAAAAGCAAATAAAAGAATGGTTGGAGACTGGTACCATTATCAAGTCCAAAATCAACACATCTTTTAATAGTCCACTCCTTCTCGTTCCTAAGAGAAACAAAGCTGGTGAAATTGTTAATCATCGTGTGTGCTTGGATGTGAGACTGCTGAATAAAATTTTACCTCCTAGTTTTAATTATCCTGTTCCATTGATTAGAGATATTTTCGATAACCTGGCTGGTAAAAAGGTGTTTACAACACTTGATTTGTCTAATGCATACCATCGATTCAAAGTTGCACCTGAAGATGTGCATAAATTGACCTTCACACATAACAATGCCCAATATTCTTTCATTAAAGGATGTTTTGGAGTAAAAATGCTAACTTCCCAATTCCAAAAGTGCTTAGCAACCCTATTTGATGGGATCGACTGTGTACAAAACTTTGTTGATGACTGTATTATTGCTAGTGATAGCTATGAACAGCATGCAAAAGATGTGAAATTGGTGATTGATAAGCTGACCTCTGTGAATTTAATAATAAATCCAGAAAAATGTGTATGGTTTCAACAATCAGTTCGACTTTTAGGCTTTGTTGTAAATACGACAGGCACTAAAGTGGATCGTAAAAAGCTAACAAATGTTGAAAATTGGCCACTTCCTAATAAAAGTAATAAGCAAATCCAACAATTTATGGGTTTGATCAACTATTTTAGAGAATACATCCCAATGATTTCCAGAGTAGCTGAACCAATCACAAGATTGAGTAACGCTGCCAATGTGGAAGAGTTGTGGACTGATGAGCAAACAAACAGTTTCTATGCTTTAAAAAAGATCTTGCAGTCAGACATGATTTTGCATTATCCCAACTTAAATAAAAAATTTTTTGTGGCTACAGATGCATCGTTATATGGTGTTGCGGCAGTTCTTTATCAAAAAGATGAACATGATCGTGACAAGTATATCAGTTTTATCTCCTCTTCGTTGACACCCTCGCAAAGACGTTGGAGTACAACTAAAAGAGAGTTGTATGCAATCGTATTAGCACTCAACAAATTCAGGAAATTCTTATGGGGCAGACACTTTACCGTTTATAGTGATCATAAAGCCTTAGTTTATCTACATACCCAGAAAATTGCCAATCCTATGATGATCGGCTGGATTGAGACACTTCTTGACTTTGATTTTGATGTAGTCCATATCCCTGGTATATTGAATAAGCTTCCTGACATGTTAAGCCGTTTGTATCCACCTTTACAGGATAGCTACAAACTGGTGGAGGATAATGTGCCAAGCAAATTAAATAACCGTAACAAGAAAAGAGTTATTGCTAAAAGAAAGAAATATAGCAGAGACAAAATTATTAATGTTCTTGCTACAAAATTGGTAGAAACGAAAAATGAACGTACCGATTACATGACTCCTCCTGAAGAAGAGAGAGACGCTATACTTAGAGAAACACATTCCTTTGGACATTACGGATACCAAGCAATAGTCAGAGACATTCATAGTCGAGGCATGCATTGGACTAATATTTATGATGAAGCAAAGAGTATTATGAGTTCCTGTACCGAATGTCAGAAACATAACATTAGCAAGAGAGGCTACCACCCTTTGACTAACGTTATGGCTAATAGACCGTTTGATCACATAGCTATTGATCTTGCAGGACCACTTCCAGTGACGGATGAGGGTTACTTGTTCTTATTAGTTGTCACAGACATTTGTACAAAATACGTTGTAATCAGGGCTTTAAAAAACAAACAATCAGATACCATTGCAAAACAGCTAATTAGTATCTTTGGAGATTATGGATTTCCACGAATCATCCAAAGTGACAATGGAACTGAATTCAGAAATGCTTTAATGACAAGTCTATCAAAAAACCTTGGAATAGACCGTAGATACTCTACTGCATATCATCCACAAGGTAATGGAAGTGCTGAAGCTAGTGTAAAAATTGCATTGAATACATTGAGAAAGATGGTACGGGTGATTGGCACTTCAGGCCACGATGGATAAATCATAATATCTATAGCTATAGCGGAGCTAGAATAACAATCCAAAAATAGAAACTAAGGTTATAAGGCAAGCAGAATCGAATGGCGCTGTTTAATTTTTGAAGTTCCGAATATTTCCCGATTTAGTCTAGAATAATGGGGCGTTTCTTATGTGAAGCACCTTTGTTCCCAGTTAGTTTTATATCATTTGGTACATCGGTAATTTTCAAAAACAGTAAGCACCATATAATATTTTCAAACATGTTTAACGGTCTCACTGGAAATAATCGTGCAAACTCTGCGAACCGTTAATTGTTAGGTATATGCTTTTATGTTCAGCGATATGAAAATCTGTGATTGAATGCATATTTATGCCGACGTCAACATCTGCACCGTTTATTGACCTATGATTCTATTATTTATTCTGCGTTTTGCTAATGCAGATACTGACGGGAGTGATAATTCAGAGTTCTAAGTAGATTTAATCCTTAATGTGCGAGGACGTCTATCTTGGTAGCTGCTTTTCATAGTCTTTTCTACGTCAGAAAAAAATTGGGGACCAATGATACTTTTCAAATCAATGCTTTATTTGTCTTTTTGATCTTTATAAACCACTCATATTGCCTTATAAACTTCTTTATCGACCACTCATATTGCTTTATATACTTCTTTATGAACCACTTATATTGCTTTATATACACAAAAAAATAGGGATTTGGTTTATAAAAATAGCTTTTTTTTTATTCAAATAAAATAATAATAACAATATAGAGTATTTCTTTGCTTGTAGTGCTTTAAAAGCTTATTTGACTTACCTATTGTCACCAAAATAGCATCATCTAATCTAAAAATACATCAATTAATCTCGTGGAACTCAAAAGGTTCTCATGAGAAAAAAAAAAAAAAAAAAGCCAAGCTCAAGGATGCAAAGACACAAGGATTCAAAGATTCAAGGATTCAAGGGCTTGAGCACTCAAAGCAAAAGAAGGAAAGACATCAGTACTCAAGAACCAAAGCAAGGGCGAGAAAGAAATAGTAAAGGCCAAAGCAAAGTAGCACGTATCTATAATAATTATTAGCTATTGAGTATACGTAGTAGAAGTAATAGTACCTTTCTTTAGATAGGCCAGAAGACTAGCTAAGCTTATACCAACAAATAAAAAAGGAAGCAGCATGTATCTATGATAATTATTAGCTATATAGGTTATGTAATAGAAGTAATAGTACCTTGCTTTAGATGGGTTCAGAAAAAACAAAGCTAGCTAAGCTTATACCAATAAGTAAAGAAAAGGGAAGCAACACGCATCTATAATAGCTATTAGCAATCGAGTATATAGTAAAAGTAATAGTACCTTGCTTTAGATGGAACAGGAAAAAAAAAGAAAAAAAAAAGACACTAGTTAAGCTTATACCAACAAGTAAAGGAAGCAACGATAATCCTGGGAAAAAGACTTTATAAAGACCATTTCAAACATCAAGAAAGCAACCGATATTATTTTACTAAAGTAAAAGCACCATTAGAGCAGGAATATAGTATATATAATATGAAGAACTTACCTTTTATGAAGATTGTTTTTTTTTTTAAAAAAAAAAAAAAAAGAAAAAAGGGAAAAAAAAATACTTTTTTTATAGCCTCATTTTACTAGTGTTACAACTATTCAGCATCAGTCAAATCTAATAACCATGAAAGCTCATTCTAACACCATTTCTGAAATTAGAACAGCTATTAAAATATTCAAAAAGCTTGTTTATATATTGTTAGACTTATTCTTCATTTAAATTTAACATCTTCAACCCCAATAGTTTTTTTTTTTAAAAAAAAAAAAGAAAGAGTACAAACTAAACTAAAGAATATAAAAAAAAAACAATGTAGGACGTTTTTCTTTTTTTTCCCCTCTTTATACTTTATTTTAAAAAATGTCCAGACGCGTCGCCACTCCCATCAACGTTCCCAGCAATGCCCCCAAAAGGGCAAGAGTTTCTTCAAATATTGCTGGATCATCATCCACTGTTGTTCCTTCTTCTTCTCTTTCTTCTGCTCCTGTTTCCGCTTCTGCTTCTGCTTCTGTTCCTTTTCCTGTTCCCGTGTCCGCTCCTGTCCCTGTGTCTGCTTCCGTTGCAAGCTTTGGCAGCCATACTGGTGCAGAGGCCGTTGGAGCAGCCTCTGCTCTCACACCAGAGATGATGGCTGCCCAAATGCAGTTTTTTGCTCAAATGTGGCAACAGCAACAACTGCAGCAGCAGCAGCAGCAGCACCCAGTTCAACAGCCACAGCAAGGGCAGCAGTATGTTGATGTGGCTGAGATCAACAGGATCAAAAAGCAGTGTAGTGTAAGTTTAAAATTAAAGTATCAATTAGCAAATACAATTTAATAACTTTGTTTCTTACTTACATTATAGGATCACATAGCTGATCATTACCGTGAATACTTGGTTGGCCGTGGCATCAAGTTTGATACACTCAAGTCCATCACCGACAAGGCCAACAGAAAAGTAAAAAATCTGTTGCGCGATGAAGTCAGGAAGCACCAACGCTTCAATGGCCTGACTGATTCGCAAGTATTCACCATGATTAGAAGCAAGTTCTATTACATGGTGGATAAGGCAAATGGGAAAGCTGTGACGACACCAACGTCAGCCTGCCGCAGCCGCGTAAATGCAGTAAGTACTTGATATTTAAAAATTGTAATATAAAATGCCTATAATACTTACATCAATACTTTATAATAGAAACTCCTTAACAGGAGGGTTGCTTACAACGCTAACGCAGCTGCATACCAAGCACGGTTCCCATTTGCCGAAAAGATCTTGACGGTTGATTGGACCTCTGATGAGGAGAATGGCCCAGAAGATGAAGATGGCCGTACGTTTATTGTCAAACGGCCATCATTCAGAAGTGAAAGAGTAAGTATGACATATCAATAAATCTCATTTTCTAATATACCTTAATTGCCTACAGGTAGTGGAATTCCACAAAGAGCTCCAGAAAGGGCACAGAGAACTACTAAAGAAAAAGGGAGCTCCACCAACAATTAGAAGAAGAGTACAATATGTTGAAATGGAGTTCCCAGATAAACTTGATCATGAGTACTACCCTTCCTGGGCTTTTTCTTCCCCTGCTCTTGGCTTCCCCACTTCTGTTTCTGGTCCTTCCTCCTCTGCTGCTGCGAACCCAATGCCATAGGCATCCGCTTTTTTGTTTCCTTTTTTTTTTGTTTCTTGTTTTGTTGCCTCTTATCAAATTGAATAAACATTTGTTAAAAAAAAACTAGTCTATTGAATGATTCTTTAGTAAAATATATAAAATAATAATAATGATAATGATAAAAATAATGATAAATGATTGAATTGTTTTTCATATTTGCTACATATAAATCTTTCTTGGAAGAGAGAGAGTGAGAATATGATTGTCAATGTAAGGCTTGACAGCAACAGGATTGTAAATGCGATGAATCGGAAGTATGTTTTGTCTTGACACAGGTTCATACTGGTTCTTCCACACTTGGATGCCAGTACCATCAAAGGAGGGGAAATGTTGGGACGCATGACTGTACCAATTGACAAATGCAAAGTAATGAGTGTTGTTACCAAATGAATGAGTAAAAAAATATGATATTTGACCAATGCGCAGTTGATTGTCGACAATGGCCTGAATGAATGATGATGGTGATGATGATAATGAATTTGCACTTGCTGGCTGATAAAGCTGTCCAAGCAAAGTGATTTTTTTGAATGAGTGTATGGTGGTATCAATGTATGTATTTGTTATCATAGGTGCATAGGTGTTCATATAGTAATTTTTTAAAGCATCACAATGCTCATGGCATATAAGTTCTGTTTTCTTGTTGAATTTTAAAGGAAAGGATGATGGTGGTAGAGGCTCACTACCAGTGATCGTCGAATTGAATAAACTAGGCCCGTCTATGAAACGAGAGTAGTCAAATGGCGTTAAACCACTCTCGTCACTCGTAACCCCGCCTATCTCTTCTATCGATTTCACCAATAGGAGCATATCTTCGTTGTTTGTGTTAATGAATGAATGTAATGAATGTATGAGGTCTTGCGTATGAACATTTTGTGTAAACATAATGGCATAGGTTGTTTCGAAGCCTGTCTTGAAATTAATATTAATATTTTTTATATTACCATTAAGGCGTTCGAAACCATAAAGCCAAAAGGCATAAGAAGGACCAAAGTCCAAAAAGCATTCCTTCAGATGCATGTGCATATGCATATTTGGGGTTGTCATAGAGTTTTCCATACAATTGAACACATGACTTCCAAAATTCTTAAAAAGTGAATGCGCCCATTCTATGTCTTCAACTGTAATCAAGGGGCCGGTGACCAACTTCACAGCTTCAACATACTGCATCCAAACATCGAAGTGCTCTCTTGTCAGCTTTTGTTTCAAGAGAAAAGGCGAAAGCACAACACACCACGTTCTCCACTCGTCAGATTTCATATTGCTGAAAGAACTTTCAACCTTGGCTTTTTTTTTTAAAAAAAAAAATTGTTAGCTTGAACATAAATTAAAGTTTTTTATATTTGTTACATACATCTAGGGATCTTGCAGTATTGAGAAGGAATGAGAATTGAATTTGATTCATCAGCCATTGCCTTGAAATCATTTACTGTAAGCAAACCACGGCTTTCCCAAACTTCAATCATCCTCTTTGGTGTACCAAGGAACAAGTTGTGCATTGGATCCACAGTTGTCAATCTTACCACATCAAAATAGCAAAGTCGATGAAGCTCGCTCCATTTACTCCCCGTACTTGTCTGCAATGCCTTTTGCTGGGTGATATGGGTCGCGTTCAGCCAGTCATACGCCTCTCGTCTTTGCTGGGTGCTGTCCCTCATTACCCAATGCTCATCATCAAAGTTGGAGAAATCAGGCTTGGATGAATTGGCGCCAGTACTGATTCTTGGAAAGACAGTTGAGCATTTGTTACAAGCCTTATGAGCTGACTGCCCCATAAACCCGGCTACTTTACGTGCTGCAGGTATGTCACAGTTGACTGACATTAAAGCAACACGAACAAGCACACCATTTGGGCATTGATAGGTGGGTATAACCGCACCATCGTACAGGACAATCAACTCATCCACCATTGGCCGCAAGAAGTTTTGAATTTGGTCATCCGTGGGTTCGCCAGGACCAGGAATCATGCCAACGAGGATAATGTTGGAAGTCTTCATCCTCGAACTTCTAGGGAGATTGTTGATAGTTAGGTATACACCACCACAAGAGTAGTGCATACCGTCACTAGGCTGGAACCAGTCCACATTCAACGACACCATCAGCGACCTTTCTTTGTTGACAAATGGCTGAGCATTTGAGTCAGCAAGCTGGCCCCAAACTCTACCATCATAAATGTCGTAAAGAACATCCTCTTCCACCGATCTACTTCTCCACTGCTCAATTTGAAACTCGAAGGCAGGACGAGCAAAAAACTTCTTTAAGGTTTCCAAAGTTGAGTTGTAAGGATATTCAAGGGCAGGCTTGACGGTGCTTCCAACATAAAGAGGATTACCACATGGTTGTTCTTGGCGGTGAGGGTTGTTTGCAAACCTGACGTAGGAGCATTGTCGGGCATGCAAACTTCCCATGGTGTACACGCTTCTGCAGAGGGAACAGACAAGAAAACGGGAGACACCACTGATGGCAGACGAGTAGTTGACCATGGCACGAGCTGTGGAGATCTTTGTTGGAATCTCCATGCCATGGCCAAGAGCACGAACAAAGAAAGAAAGAAAGGCTAATAACTCTTCACCAGCTTGCACAGAGAGGTGCTTTGCTTGGAAAAGAACCACGTAAAGCACCAAAAGATGCTTGAGCTGATCTTCGTGGCTCAATTCCTCCTCTCCATCAACATTCATGTGGTCTAACAAGTTGCAAAATACACTTCAATAAATAAAATCTTTCTAATATAAAATGCTTTGTTGACTGAAAATATACCTTCAAAGGTGGTATGCTCACTTTCGGTTTCATGGATGGCTGCTGATTGTTGCATGACTTCGGTTGATTGTCTTCCAGACTCTATTTTTTTTTTTTTTTACATTAACACGAGTGCCTTTATACAAAAAAAATAAAACTAAAACCTCTTCCTCTGATTCTGTCTAAACGCTTATGGCTAAGAACAGTTCTTTTGGTGAGTCTTCTAAATCCACCGGGATGCATGCTGCATTCGGTACAAGTGCAGGCGATTTTGGTGTTGTTCATGTTGTTCATTTTAAAGAATTTAGTATTTTGTAAAGAAATAAGGAAGAAAAAAAAACGTGCCTGATAAAAAAGGAATACTAAATTTGCAAAAACAGTCGGTGCTTAAACAATGAAATAAGGCAGTAAAATAACTTTTTTTTTCTCCCTAGTTTTGTTTCATGGAATAGGCTAGATGCCAAAATTAAAGAAGATAAAAAGAAAAGACCAAGCACTGGCCAAATGTAAGTTTATAAGAAAAAAAAATAGTGACTAAAACTAATGTCCTTTTTTTTTTACATTAGAAATTCCTAATGGGACACATTCGGATGACGAACATGAACCTCATGAGCAAAGTTGTTCTTTCCAACTTAAAGAAACTATAAGAATAACAGACTTATATTGTTGCCTGTTGCTAAAAAGTTCTTTTTGGTAAAGAAAGTTGTCATTGCCCCACATCTTTAATGGCTAATGGCTAATGGCTAATGGCAAATTACGCACATGTGCAAACATAAAGTAAGTAATAAACTAGTATAAGCTTAAAAGCATATATTCTTTTACAATATTTGTCATAAAAAATAATAAAGCAATATATTTATTTGATAAACAAAAAGTTTTGTATGTATTTGTTAATTATAACTGCCTTGTAACAAAATGTCAGCAGAGCTTCTTTATTTTTTTATTCTTTTAGAATATACACGTATTCTTTTTTTATAATGTAAAAGTATTTGCATTTCTATAAAGTATATTCGCTCTTAGATTATTGTATTCATTTGAACAATGAACTTTCTATTGCTAGACCCTGTTTTTTTTTACTTAAACTGTTTTTTTACTTAAACTGTTTTTTACTTAAACTTTTTTTTACCAAATCTTTTTTTTTACCAAGTCTTTTTTTTTTTACCAAGTCTTTTTTTTTAACCAAGTCTTTTTTTTTCCCAAACACGACTATTTTGTTACTTTCTGTTACACATTTCTAATGATCTAAGCTAAAAACCACAGACTGCCTTCCTAATATGTATTTTTCTGAGCAAAATAAAAAAAAAGAAGACATCGGTCTTTAAACGATAGAGGGGAACAGGCTTTCCAAAAAAAGATCATTTGAAAAAAAAAGACGCTTTTTTAAAACATGAATAACTCTATGAATACTTACCCTACAAAAAAAAACAAAAATATCAATAAATTTCTTTATTTTTTTCGCACCTAAATCTTTTTTCAAAATTAAAAAAAGTGCAATACAGCAAGATATAATGGTTTCTCATAAAAAAATTATAAAATCTCCGGATTGATGATTGATAGGTCTGTTAAAATTCTACGTCAAAGCCCCTACATTATTTGCAGTGTCTTCAAAATATTTATGGAAGTCCATAGGATGTTTATAAACCACTTTTGTTCAGAAATTACAAAATAGCTTAATTGGAAATATGGCTCATTTGAATCTTGATGTCACGAGTTCAATCCACCCAATGACCATTTTATACTTTTGCGATAACGAATTAAGTTTTCCCTTTTATTTATTTTAGAGCTGAAATGTTTTTGTAGGTCACAAGAACTTCTTTTTGAGGCTTGATGTTGTGATAAAGAAGTCAAAAAAAATGGTGTAACAAAGAAGTCAAAAAATGAAAAAAGTCAAGAAAATGTGAAAGGTCAAAAAAGTGAAAAAGTCAAGAAAATGAAAAAAGTCAAAAAGAGAAAAAAAATTAACAATATAAATATCCCAACTATTTAGATGAAGAAAAAGGACAGTACAGTTCTACTCACATTTTTATTTTATATATTTTATTCAATAAACAGGCAACCTTCTCATAAAAAGTTCCTGATCCCTTTATTTTTCTTTATCTTTACCTTTATTTGATTTTAAATAAAAGATCTGGTGGTCGCTACAGTATCTTTCTTTCAAAATTTCAAAAAAAACTTCTATAAAACACTCAACTCAAAACACAAACCAACAAAAAATAGCAATAGAAAAAATTAAAAGATAAAAGATTATAAAAAATGTTAAAAAGACAAAAAATGTTGAAAATATAAAAATGGTCAAAAAAATAAGAAAAGCAAAAAAGAAAAAAAAAATTATACATATGTATATATCCCATCTTTTTGTGAAGAAATTGTTGGTCAGTTTAAATAAATCATATGTTTTTACGCAGTAAATAACAAACTTTAACAAAAAAGTCCCTGTTTACCTAAACTTTTTACTCTACTTTAACTTTTATCAAGAAACATCGTATTGATCTTACACATAAGATCTGGTGGTCACTACTTATCAAACATCTGCTTAAACTCTATATAAAACAACAACTTACAAGGCAATCACAACCTTAAATCAAGCTTTACAAGCAAACTTAACTCAAATTAACTCACTTACAGAAAGACAACCTTAAATAGCAGCATAACTATATGCTAACTTTAATTTGCAAAGCAAAAGCGCTATTATCATGTGCTCTTGCTTAATTATAATTTTTCTTTGCCTAAAAAGTACTCACTGTTGTGATTTTTTCACTGCACCTACTATGTGTTGTAAAACAGAGTCTGATCATAACGGACATTGAATAATCACAACTAAAAGAAGTATATTAAAATTGATAAAAGATAATAATTTAAATCTTTATTAAATAAAATATATTCTTCTTCTTTTTTATATAAAACTACCACTATTAGATTCATTCTACAGAGTAAACATGAATACTAAATAAGTCATGATCTTTACTATTCATCATTTCTGTAAATGAATAATAATGGATCAGGTACCTAGTCAACTTTGATCTGACTGGAGGCATTTCATATAAGTATATCTTTCCTCTCAATGAAGACGGGACAACTCTCCCAGATCAGTTAAAGAATAATAAGATCTATAAAACAACGAATTAAAAATTTTCATAATCGATTCAGTGATTATTCTTCAATCAAATGTGTCAATGATTGGATCTACGCTCATAACTACTCATTTACCCGCCAACTGATAGAAGAATATAAATAGTAGACTTTGTAATGATTTCTTTTTAACAATTAAGATTGTCTTAAATAAAGTTCAGTCTCAAAAAGTATTCTTTTGGTTTATCTTTGTTATTACCTTTACCAGAACATAACACTATGAACTATAAACACACATCGAAAAACAAAAAAAGTAGCAAAGAAATGTACCAAATCCAATAAAAAATAATTTACAGTTTTTTTTTTTAATTCAAATTATAATGAGAATAACACATTTTATTAGAACATTTAAAATTTAACTAAGAATAGATTTGTAATCAACAAAACATTATAAAAACGATAAGCATTAATATTTTTAAATGATATTCAAGAATAATATCACGATATTATATAACAGTATATAGGTTATTACTGTTGTAGAACAGTAACTGATTGTAGTTAACGTTGATAAATATAAGTCTTAATACAAGATCATAATTAAAATAAAATAAATTCAAGTTTATTTAAATAAGATCATACAATCAATTCCAATTAAACAAGTTCTTTTAGAATATGTATTGTATTCATGAGAGTTCTTTGATAAGAAGACGTATCAACTAAAATAACCAAATCCAATCCAATGTCAGGAATATTGCTAATCTTTCACATAATTGAAATAACGCGTAAAATAACGTTATTCAATTCAGTGAGGAATTCCCAGAATAAAAGATAATCTATGACAGACATACAAAAGAACAAATGAAAAGTTTTCATAATCATAAATAGAGATGACACTTGATAAAGCACCTGAAAGAGTAGAAGAACGTTTACAATACAAGATATCAAGCCATTCACTCAATAAGATATAAATATCTGCCTTCAATTAGAATAATTTTTACTTTAACTTAAACTGAAATAAAGATCAGACTCGAAACGTTCACAAACTGTTTCTTTATTTTTGTTTTTACCTCTTGTTTTCTATTATCTTAACAATTACAATTAGTTTTTTTACGACTAATGTTTGAACCATAATGAAGAAATAACGATATTTTAAGAATCGAGGAAGCAATGTGATTCTTACATAATATCAATGATGTTATTTAGTTAAAAAACTTAGTATCTATATTACATTCATCAAAAGATGCTTAGAAATAAGCTTCCATTTGGTATGCATACTCGGACAGTGGATGATGCCACTTTGCAAGAAATCCTTGTTATAGCATATACGCTAAGAACCCTAAATCGGTTGCAAAAATTTTGGCGGCCATATCGATGTTTCATATAACTGCCATACATCAGTAATGTTAGAATTCAAGAAACATACAAAGGAGTTGGCGATTGCTAATCCTTCACAAAAGTAAATGAGGGCAAGCTGAGGAAATCAGATGCTTACAGTGCCAGATGAGCTCCAAAATTCAATTTTTCAGATTCCATTCAAACTTTTACCCAATATAGCGTACTATTGGATAAGTCATTTCCCAAAATATCGGAGTGTGAAAGCAAATATTCGCTCCGCAATCATAAAAAAAGTGCAGACATGCTATAAATTTAAGGGTCACATAAAATTGTTTCTATTCGATGGTTTTTAGTAAAAATTTGCATACCATAAGTTCTAACTGATTAAAGTATTTGTGCAAAATATCCGACAAAATCTCCGACATTTTTATTTTTTTATTGCTGTTTTTAACATATTTCTCTTCATCAAATACAGATATTTTAGCAAAGTTATAACGCCTATTGTTGGACCATATAGTTACACAAATGTTCAAAGTCTTACTAAAATCTGTGAAGAAGTCATTGATATAGAGCGTGCCCAAAAAAATTGCATACCGCCTATTTTCAAGCGCAGATATCTACAACAAATAGTCGGAATTGGAAAACGAAAATGGTACCAATCAATGCGCAATGGCCAAAAATATATATTTCCATATTTGGAATGTAGTTATAGCACCGATTGAACCGTAAATATCATGATTTATCCATCGTGGCCTGAAGTGCCAATTGTCCAGATGGTACAATCCAATAGTAGAGATTGGGATCATTATCTTCCAATTGTGCAACTCTGTATGAACAGATACATAAAAAATAAATCACTAAGCTCTCCATTCTCGCTCATGTATGCTCGCAGAGTAAACTTACCTGACGACTATACAAACAAAGAAAAGTATCCACTCCCTAAAGATGTAATGACCATCAAAGAGCTTGAAGAACGAGTCAATTACATGGAAAATGTTATATTTCCTGCCATAAATGAAAGAACCCAAAAGATTAATGAGGAGTACAGTAAGAGATACAATGATAAAAATATACTTGTAAATATCCCCAGTGGAACACATGTAATGGTTAGACTAAATAGTAGAAGTGGGAAACTTGCACCACTATACGAAGGACCTTATACAGTGGTTCGAAAGAACAAAGGAGGATCATATGAATTAAAAGATGAGCAGAATGAATTAATGCATCGTAACTATACGCCGTCTGAATTGAAAATAGTGCATATAGATGAGTCTAACATTGAAGATGAATACTATGAGCTTGAAGCCATTAGAGATCATCGTGGACCTTCTGGCAATAGAGAGTATTTGGTAAAATGGGCTGGTTATGGCGAACGTGCTAACACATGGCAAAAGGCTGGTGATTTCACAGACCCAACTATCATACAGAAATATTGGGATAAACAAGACGAACTGAAAAAGTTGGAACATGAGAGAGCTGAACAACTTGTAAATAAAGCATCCTCCAATTCCAAATACAATGAGTCCAATAGAAGTTCCACACCTAAAGTGAGTGATGAGAAAAAAGTACACTCTGTTGAGACAAAGAAAAGAACTCTTCCTACAAAGCTTAGTAGAGAAGAAAGATTGTTAAAGAGAAGGCTTAACAAGGAGAAAAAATAATAATATATATAAAAAAAAAAAAAAAAAAAAAAGATCACGGACAAAGATAGTCACGGTAAATTACCCCACAATTTAACATGAAAATGATCTACCAAATTGATTAGACATTTCATAACGCATACCTATTCACCTTTATGCCGAATCAACAAGGCGTTGTTGAATCTGGTGGAGGATAATGTTAAGGATACATAAGATTATAGTCACTTTATGTTAGTAAAAGGAATCGGATATGATCCTGAATAGTATGTTGACATAACTTGGAGTCATTTATAACATTATTCCCAGCACAGATCAATAAAAGACTTTGATTAGATTTTTATATTAAGCTTTATTCATATTAACTTCACATAGTCAAATAATATGGCATGGTTGTAATATAGTTTATTGATGATATGAGCATGTTGAATAAGGAATGACAATTACTTACCGGATCATCATTAAGTCATGTAAACATTTGTCCTAACTGAGATATTATTATTAGCCATAATATCCAATCACGGAACTAGAGGATTTTATATTCATCCGTACCGTCTCCTAAATAGTCCTACATCCAGAGTTATCTGAAACCATCCCAATAGCATAATTGACAATACAAGCTAGGAACAGGCTAAACTAATAATTAGAAATAGTAATCATCTATTCTGTCGAATTGATCATAAATCTGTCCTAATTCTTTATCCGTATCATGTCTATAAATACTCTCACTTTTTACATGTAGAATTATTTTTTATCATATTCAATCTTAGTTATCTTAACTTAATAAAGAGATACCAAGTTCTAACAGTATTTCTTTATCTTTGTTGTTATACTACTTTTACCTAAAACCCCCCTATCCTAAACAGTATACAAAGATTTACTTTGGGTTTTAGAAAGCGGTTTTAGAAATTGCACTGAAATTGGAAATGTTTTTTTTCAACCAAGAAAAAAAAATCTAACTGAGATGTCAATTAGAAATGTGTTAATTCATTTACCTTTGTTTGCTAATTTCAATTTCTTATTCAATGTATCTACAGTGAGTTAAAAAACCGTTTCAGTGTTCTTCCTAAATATGGTTTTGCTACCACTACTACCGATATACTTAGTAAAATGCTATATTTTATACATCATATGGAAGCACTAGTCCTGGTGTATCATAAAATATAGAGATAGTATTACTTTTTCAATATTTGCTCACTAAACCTTATAAAATTACTACAGTCGGTGCACTGAAACGGTTTTTTAACTCCATTCAAAAAAACATAAATACCAATAACAATTACGCAAACCTCATTTTTCATTTATGCAATGTACATGAAGCCAGGAGATAAGTATTCTGCTTTGCATTTATTAAAAAAACAAGTATATAAACACGTTATTTTATTAATAAACGCGTAACAAATTTTGTCCTTTTTCATTTAACATTTTCAACCCAATCTTTATTAAAAATGACTCGCTCTATTTCCCAAGACACTCAAAATGATTTGAGAGTGCTGCTAGATACCGATTTGTCTTATGAAGAAATTGCTGATCGCTTGACTCTCTCTAAAGCCACTGTTCATCGATATTGCAAAAAATGGAATATCCAAAGACCCGATAATACTGGCGGACGACCTTGTAATAAACGAAGATAAAAAGAAATAAAAAAGCACCAAAACGATAATTACTTTGAGATACTTTTTATTCTTGATTATATCCAAGTTAAAAGTTATCCTTTTTTCAATCAGGATTTAGGTGGGATATTTATATTCTTTTGAATGATAATTCATGGGGACGATTGAGTTAAATCAATTGGTTCTTTCTTGATGTTTCATTATGGATTGGGGCATTGTCATCATATCTTGTTCCATGGAATCTTATCTTGTATAATTATATTATAAATCGTTGTTCTAAGCTACTAGTGTTGCATTTATAAATAGTCATCCATGGAATCGTTGTTTAAGACGGCACTTGTATTTTGTTCCTGAATGGTTATTGGGTTTGAGTAAACTCGGTTACTAAATAAGTACAGAAAGACTGAAACCTAATAATGGAGACAACAGGAGCTATTAAGGCACCAATCGGATTATCGATAGGATTATTTCTCAATCATTCGTTTAGATCAATAAAGTTACTATGCAAGAAAAACAATATTCTATTCTGACATACATAGTCTCAATGCAACTTAATACATTGGATCATAAAAGAGATTATGCAAAGACTCATTACTATAACAAGTTGGTATTATATATGCAAGACATTCATTACTCTTTATGATATAATTCATCGTCAGATCTTTATGATTCAACTATGCTAGTGTTGGAGATGTTTGGTTTATAGCATAATTTATTATTTTATTATGTCTACCTATAACACAATTCAGATGGACGCACCTGGGCTTGGATCCGATCAGGGGAAAGCTTGAAATCTCATCATGTCAAGATGACTGTTAAGCATGGTGGAGGCAGTATTATGCTGTGGAGCGCCATTACCTATGCAGGAGTCGGTTGGATGTGCAAGGTCAATGGTAATATGGATAAAGAATTGTACAGAGAGATTTTGGAAGATGAATTGGAGCGTACTACCGAGTTTAACATCGATAAATTAGAATTGGAACGTCAGCAGATGATTTTTTAACATGAGAATGATACTAAGCATTCGATCAAATTAGTAGAAAATATCTTAAACAGCAGTTCTACAACATCCTGGAGTGGCCTGCACAGTCCCCTGACCTCAATCCAATTGAAAATATGTGGTCATTGTTAAAGAGAAGGCTGAATGATTATGAAACAGCACCAAAAGGCATGAATGAATTATACGAACGAGTAACTAAAGTTTGGTACGACTTAATGAAGCCAGAAGAGTGTCAAAAGGTTATAGAATCAATGCCTAAGCGTATAAAGCAATGTATCAAGAACAAAGGACGCTGGACTGACTATTAATATCAAATAAATAAACCATTTTATATTTTTTTGAGAATGCGACAAAACTGTCCCAATGCACCGCTTGTTTTCCATCCCCTCTATCTCCACTTGCGGCACTTTAATCGGTCTTTGCTATATGCTGTTTACTTCTACAAGACTTTGGCTATCGAATGATATACAACAAGCCATAAATTAATCTGATAACCATAACGCTACAGGCCATAAAAGAGAAAACTACAAAACATTGGGACAGTTTTGTCGCTCACTGTATAATATGAAAACATTAGGAAGTCAATAGCTAACAACTACTATTTATTGAGTAAAAAAAGGAGAGGAACTAATAATTTAGAATGAACCCTGGATTATATCGTCTGACTATTAATTGTATAGTCTGACGTAGGCTGGACTGAGATCAGTAATAAAATAATGAATAAAGACATCATTAATGACCAAACACGACACACACACACCATGAAAAAAAATCAATACTCCTCTGAATATCAAATGCAAGATAATTGATGTATACCTGATGAGCTTTAGAAGATCCTCGGGGTTGGTTGTGAGTCCAGCATAATCAAGGATGACTAATCTGATATTCGCACTTGATGACTTGGCAAGCATGACAAAGTCTAGGAATTTTTTATGAGATATGAAGGCAGCACCCTGTCTTTTGATGATTTACCTTGAAAATGACTATCTTTGTACTTAATTTTGTCCATCACAGTTGCAGTGTTGTTGCTGAAATCACGCTCAAGCAAGAGTGAGCTGGCAGAGCAAATGGGGGATACATACACCTTTTCACAAAGACATTTCACTTTCAGGATTTCCACCATGCGTTGGATCAGTTTTACTCGTTGTTCATGTGAGACGTTGCATTTTGATTTGCGACAGTACCCAACTGTAAGCCAGTTACCACTTGTCTCGCGCACCTTTTTCCTGTAGGAGAGTGTATTAAAGACTTTGTTCAAAGCATCACCTAAAAAAAATAGGGATTATTGTCGTAAAGGTAAATATTACAGTCAGGTCATTTACGTCGATGTTCCTCTTTGAGCACCCATAAACTTCTCATCCGGACAGTCGCGGCACCAGCCCTACACATCGTTGAACGACCAAAACGGCCATTTTTTGCTAACCAGTCGGCAACTTTTGTTTTTAAATTGTTGCTTTCGACGTTTGTCAGATATCCACTGAGCAAGTCAACTAGTTCTTCCATTGACCAATTTCTGTAAATAAACTGCTCCTCATTGGCAACCGGCTTTGTCTTCGAGGCAATACAAGCAAAGAAGTCAAGAACACTATCCTTAGTGAGCTTGATGCCTAATATATGGAATAAAACATTTCAATTTTAGTCTATCGCACCCTGACCAAAATAAAAAAAACTTACTGGAATCAATCGAATTATCCGAATCAGACGTTTCTAAGAAAACAAAGCGAAAAAAAAAGTTGAGAAACTAATACATCAATTTAAATTCTTTTTATTTCGAGCAATCTACCTGTTAACTCTGCTTCATCGATATCAATAGAAGACAGCGTTGGAGAGGATGGAGGAGTTACAGGATATTTTTGGTACGTAAATGGACCGCATTCAACAACCTGTTTCCCAACGGCAACAGGTCTCATTTTGCCCTCAGCAATTGTGTACACCACTTGGAAAGGAGTCTCTTCAATAATGGCTTTGCATTTCAGTCTGTTTGATTCGGTAACTGCTTCTCCTAATACCATGCACGATGCTCGTCCTTTGGTGATGAACGGCTCCATGTTGGTAAGAAAAAAAAAGTGTGTTGATTGAAAACAGAAGTCGTTGAATGTTACCGTGAAATCAGACAAGCATTCCTATTGGCCGGTTTATTCTCCCTTAACCCGCAGCACCCGCATTTTACCTCACCGCTTTTGTTACAGATTGGTCGCTTATGTTACAGGCTGGCCACTTATGTTACAGGCTGACCGTTGCTCACTCTTTACGATGGAAAATGCTTATAAAAAAAAAACGAAAGTTTGCGCCTGTTGATGGGAGTTTGCGACTGTTGATGGGAGGATCAAACTTGGTTTTTTTTTTTACTCGATGGAACGGTGAAACTTTCACAGCCGTTCCTTGTTAAGACACCTTCTAAAGCATTTTGCCGAATGAGAAACAAAGCCTTTGAAATTGCTAAAATGTAGACTGTCACACGCTTCACTAATCCTAGTCATTAACGATTCTTTTTCAAGGAACTTGTTCCGTTTAATTTTACTCTTAACAACTGACCAGAATTGCTCAATTGGATTCAGTTCAGGAGAATATGGAGGAAGATAGACATATCGATATCCTCGAGAGTGAATGTACTTTCCAATATCTGTTGAGCTATGAATAGGGGCATTATCCATGACGAGATAATGACCCTTCATTTCTGGATACTTGTCCATTTCGTCAAGAGTCGCTTTTAAAAAGCTTAGATAATGCCCTGTCACCGTTCCTATACTATAACGGTTAGTGTCATGCCCAAGCTTTCTCTTTTTGATACGTTTTGGAACTCTCAGACTAACATTAATTAAGCCGGTGGCAGATATTGCACCTAAAATCGATGTTGAATTCGCTTTAGTTGTTGGCACTGTTACTATTGCAGGAGTTCCCTTCCTTGACCAAGCCATGCCTAGTTTCAAATTGATATGAAAGGCTGATTCATCAAGAAAGACGCAGTTTGTTGTGAAGTCCAAGTCAGTTTGCTGCCACTTTTGCACCCAATCATACCTTTGCTGAATCTTTTCTTCGCTGTTTCTTTCGACAGGCTGGAATTGTGCTTGCTTAATGGATAGATTACATTGAGTTGTCATGAAGTTATAAACAGTACTACGTGAAACGGTGAGATCTGCAAAGTTCTGCAGTAAATATTCCATTATTTCAATTAAAACGGCAGAAGGATTCTGATCAATATATTCTAAAAGACATTGCTTATGCTCTTCCCTAAGAATACGATGTCGACCTGATTTTTTCTTTTTTTCGAAAATGCTTTCAGGATCTTCGTAATAACGTTTAACCCATCTCTGGGCTGCACGAACATGAATACCTAACTGTCTCGCAGCGGCTGAAGCACTCAAGCATTTACTGAAAAATAAATGAAAAAAACGAGTTTTCTCGTCTTCAGAGTAAACTGTATAGCGTCGCTTACTGCATAACTCCATATCAACATCTTCACTGTTCTCCTCAACTGCAGCTGCATGCAGTTCAGGATTGGAAAGTGTTTCTGGAGGTTTATTCTTAAGGAATTGTGTACGAGAACTAAGGGTCTCGATAGCGAACAACTCCTCGTCAACAACAAGATCCATAGGCTCAACTCCATGCTCATCTACAACATGTCCCTACCCATCTTCGTACAAAAATTGCATACTCATCTCAAATGTCTGTAAAATAAATTGCAAAAAAGAAAAAGAATTAAAAGAATAAAGAGTTGTCACTAATTTATACCCAAATAAAATGCCAAGAATTTTATCAGGTAATGACTAAGCGACAAGTAAAAATAGACAAAGTTCATCACGACTTCATTGCTGGATCAACCGACTTTGTTGTTGCACCCAATTTTTTTTTGCACGACATTAAACTCAAAATCAGCGACTTTACTTTCTGCAATGACTGTATGTAAACGGGAACTGTGTTGGACATCCCTCAGGCATAAGGTCATTTTTAGTGATTTTTTGAATATTTCAATTTTCGCCAAAAATATAGTACTTGTCTAGCCTTCCTTCAATTTTCCTCATATCTCTCCCGTTTGCTTTCAGATTTCACAGTATATTAGTGAGCTTTAGTAGCTCTTGAAAAATACATAAACCCATGCTTATTTTGTATTTCCCATTGAATTTCCCCTTTTGTTTTCACCCTATTCACTATGACAAAGTACTAGCCTTATATGCTTAAGAAAATAAGCAACTGTAAAAGCGAAGCTCTGTGATTTCGAATACACTTAGTTCGTACGGCAGCAGATCTTTTTAGGGTAGCAAGAATCTCCAAATGGACAATCAACAGGATAAGAAAGGAAGAAAAAAACATCAAGGCTTGTGACCGTGGTAGTCGACCGGTCGTAGTCAGCAAAATAACTAATGCAATCATCCGCCTAAAGTTTCGATAAGGACCTTTACGCACAGCTTCTGATGCTCAGCTCTTTTTGAGGTCCTTAGGATACAGTATTAGCAAACTGTCAGTCAGAAGGCACTGTAGGAAGCTAGATTTTGAGTCTGGAACTAAGGAATTGAAGATTTTCATTATCTGTATAAGCCAGAAAAAGAGATGAAAGTGGTATCACGACAAACCATCGCGTACTATAGAGGGCTGGAAGTCCATCATATTTAGCAATAAAAAAAACATGAATGTTATGAGTGCAGATAGTATACATTAATATTGAAAGCACGTCGAGCAACCTTAGCGATCTTTTCACGATGATCAAACAATGAAGCATGCTGGTTGCTCCGTTACATTTTAAGGCTGTATTAGATATTGAGGACCAGGATATTTGTGTCAAGTATACTATGCTGTAATAAAGTCATAGGTATACACATGTATTTTGCTTACTACATACCACAAAAGCCTAGGGTATAATGGTCTAAAATATCGTAATCTCTCGTTTCAGCATGACAATGACACAAAGCACAAGCCAAGGCATGCCACAAACTCAATATTTGATAACAGGGCTTCTGTGCTAAGACGTTAGTCGCAACTAATCCCGGCCTAATTCTTCTTAAGCATACTCGGTGGCAATTGAAGGCAAAGCTATGACGATACTGTTATGTTCTGGTAAAGTAAAAGAAATAACAAAGATAAACCAAAAGAATACTTTTTGAGACTGAACTTTATTTAAGACAATCTTAATTGTTAAAAAGAAAACATTACAAAGTCTACTATTTATATTCTTCTATCAATTGGCGGGTAAATGAGTAGTTATGAGCGTAGATCCAATCATTGACACGTTTGATTGAATAGTGATCACTGAATCGATTATGAAAATTTTTAATTCGTTGTTTTTATAGATCTTATTGTTCTTTAACTGATCTGGGAGAGTTGTCCCGTCTTCATTGAGAGGAAAGATATATTTATATGAAATGCCTCCAGTCAGATCAAAGTTGACTAGGTACCTGATCCATTATTATTCATTTACAGAAATGATGAATAGTGAAGATCATGACTTATTTAGTGTTCATGTATACTTCATAAAATGAATCTAATAGTGATAGTTTTATATAAAAAGAAGAAGAATATATTTTATTTAATAAAGATTTAAATTATTATCTTTTATCAATTTTAATATACTTCTTTTAGTTGTGATTATTCAATGTCCGTTATGATCAGACTCTGTTCTACAACAGATACGACACTAGACCAAAAAGGATAGATGATCTTTGGAAAAGAATAGTTAAAGAGCTGGGCTCTTTTATTAAAAATGATGTACACACATACTACTAGCATATGCCAAGAAGAATATTCGATAATATCAAGAGGTGAGATGATTATACAAAGTCTTAGATTTTAGCCACTTTTGCGGTTTTTTGAAAATATAGATTTTTATAAATGAAAAGCATGCTCTTCGCTCAGTTTTAACAATGTCATGCTAGGAATACACGTAAATTACAATGGCTAGTATATCTTCCTTCTAATATATTTTCATAGCTATTACAATCACCATGAGCAAGTAATGGTAGTTAAAAGCTGAAAAAAAGTTTTGTGCACCAGTTTTGTCCGCTACTGTACATGTAAAATATATCCAATAGATAGGCTACAGGTTAATTCGGATAATCTTCATCAAGGATAAGATGCTGCGTAATTGCACGGTTAAACTATATTAAATCCAGGAACTAAATCACAGTCAGCCGCAGTCAATCATATATGAGTATTCTATGACAAATATAACAATAGAAGAACACGTAGCCCTTATCTATTTGTCATTAGTTATATCATACTCATTAATTATTAATCCATGACATGAGATATTATCCTTGTATGAAAAGTATAAATAGAGTACAATTTTCTTATTAAATAAAACAATCTCTTTATCGAGTCTCGTCCTCTCTTGTTCCTTTTTATTCTTGGATAAATCATAGGTCAAAAAAATGCTGCAAGGAATTGCAAAATTCATGTTTTACAGCTGCTTGTCCATGGATACTGCACCAAACTATCTCAAACTTTGACTATCAGTGCCACAATAGAAAGTGCATTTATTCGTCAATTTTCGGATATGGGCAATGGTTATTGGTGGATTTTGATACTGCTAAAGGTAGTATGTTAAACATGCGGTATTTTTTACTGTTTGCATATGTTTGAAATAATGAATTTTAATACGACCCAACTGATTGTCATCATAATTTTTATCACTTTTGACGTGATTAGAATGCTATCTGTATTTAAGAGTGCTTACAATTCCTTTATTTCAAATTTTATATTCCTTTGTTTAAATTATTTCTCTTTTTTACCCTCTCGTCAATTGCATGCGTAAATCACTGTCAGAGGAGAAAGTAAACGATCTCAAACAGACATTAACCGGATCCACATCAAAATATGATATTGCTAAGGAGACTAGATTACACGAATCAACTGTTAGTAGATACTTTATAACGTTGTTTTCAAGCAGGACAGTGAGCACAGGTTGTAGACCTACAGTAGTCTCCAAAGTGACGAAGCGGTTAATCAAAAGAAAAGTCATGGAAGGGGTTCTAAAGACTTCCAAAGAGGTATACCGGGAGCTGTTTGGATTCGGCTATGATATCTCATACCAGTCAGAAATTAACGTACTGAAATCAATGGAGTTCCATTTTCTGATAGAAAAAAAGAAGCCATTTCAGACAAAAGTGCATACGTAGCATCAGTTAAAATGGAATAAGGAGCATCAGGATTAGGCAATGAGTGACTGACAGCAAACAGTGTACTTTAATGAGACCAAGCTCAGCGTATAGGGCTTTGATGATGCTGATCACTATTGGAAACGGCCAAGTGACCTTTTTCAACATCATGACCTGCATTTTGTAATCCAGCATGAAGCTAGCAAATTGATGTCCTGGTGTTGTATAATCTCTGAAGGACCAGGATATGCTTGCTAAATTTACGATGGAAACTTGAACTCGGGTATTTACCAGCATATTTTGAACACTACGCTTCGTGATACTATGAAGTACTACAATTTCGACTGGTCCAACTGTTAAGAATTGTAATGAAGTTGTTTTGTCAAGCCAGAGAGGAGAGAGAGAGAGAGAAAGAACCGGACAGGAACTAAGAAGCTTGGATAGACAACTACAAGAGGACAAGAGAAGGTGGCGTTAAGGGCTTGAAGGTGTGAACTGCAAATAGGACTTACGATAGTTGATAAGTAAGAACGAGACAAAGATAAGTAAAGACAGGAATAGACGGACAGTCTAATAGAGAGAATAATACTTGATAATTGACTGATGTTTATTTAATAAAGATTATGGGTATTTATACTATTATGAGGAATGTAATTTAATAAAAGAATTAACTCGACTTATTAAGCTCTCAACTAAAGAATGTTAAGGGATTCTAATATTGTGTACGGATCTATAATTAATCCTGACAAGAATACATAAGATTATAGTCACTTTATTTTAGTAAAAGGATTCTCATATGATCCTAAATAATATGTTGACATAACTTTGGAATCATTTATAACATTATTCCCAGCACAGATCAATAAAAGACCTTGATTAGATTTTTATATTAAGCTTTATTCATATTAACTTCACATAGTCAAATAAGATGACATGGTTGTAATATAGTTTGTTGTAGAACAGAGTCTGATCATAACGGACATTGAATAATCACAACTAAAAGAAGTATATTAAAATTGATAAAAGATAATAATTTAAATCTTTATTAAATAAAATATATTCTTCTTCTTTTTATATAAAACTATCACTATTAGATTCATTTTATGAAGTATACATGAACACTAAATAAGTCATGATCTTCACTATTCATCATTTCTGTAAATGAATAATAATGGATCAGGTACCTAGTCAACTTTGATCTGACTGGAGGCATTTCATATAAATATATCTTTCCTCTCAATGAAGACGGGACAACTCTCCCAGATCAGTTAAAGAACAATAAGATCTATAAAAACAACGAATTAAAAATTTTCATAATCGATTCAGTGATCACTATTCAATCAAACGTGTCAATGATTGGATCTACGCTCATAACTACTCATTTACCCGCCAATTGATAGAAGAATATAAATAGTAGACTTTGTAATGTTTTCTTTTTAACAATTAAGATTGTCTTAAATAAAGTTCAGTCTCAAAAAGTATTCTTTTGGTTTATCTTTGTTATTTTGATAATTACCTTGCCAGAACATAACATAGTTTATTGATGATATGAGCATGTTGAATAAGGAATGACAATTACTTACCGGATCATCTTTAATCATGAAAACATTTATCCTGACTGAGATATTATTATTAGCCATAATATCCAATCACGGAACTAGAGGATTTTATATTCATCCGTACCGTCTCCTAAATAGTCCTACGTCCAGAGTTATCTGAAACCATCCCAATAGCATAATTGACAATACAAGCTAGGAACAGGCTAAACTAATAATTAGAAATAGTAATCATCTATTCTGTCGAATTGATCATAAACCTGTCCTAATTCTTTATCCGTATCATGTCTATAAATACTCTCACTTTTTACATGTAGAATTTATCATATTCAATCTTAGTTATCTTTGTTGTAGAACAGTAACTGATTGTAGTTGACATTAATAAATATAAGTCTTAATACAAGATCATAATTAAAATAAAATAAAATACAAGTTTATTTAAATAAGATCATACAATCAATTCCAATTAAACATGTTCTTTTAGAATATGTATTGCATTCATGAGAGTTCTTTGATAAGAAGACGTATCAACTAAAATAACCAAATCCAATCCAATGTCAGGAATATTGCTAATCTTTCACATAATTGAAATAACGCGTAAAATAACGTTATTCAATTCAGTGAGGAATTCCCAGAATAAAAGATAATCTATGACAGACATACAAAAGAACAAATGAAAAGTTTTCATAATCATAATTATAGATAACACTTGCTAAAGTACCTGAAGATTAGAAGAACGATAACAATAGAAGATATCAAGCCACTCACTCAATAAGATATAAATACCTGCCTTCAATTAGAATAATTTTTACTTTAACTTAAACTGAAATAAAGATCAGTCTCAAAAAGTACCCAAACTGTTTCTTGATCTTTGTTTTTACCTTTTCTTTTACTACTTAAACCATTATACAACAATCTTAACTTAATAAAGAGATACCAAGTTCTAACAGTATTTCTTTATCTTTGTTGTTATACTACTTTTACCTAAAACTCCCCCTTTCCTAAACACTAAGTCTTCGTAGTTGGAGCAAAATTCAAGTATCTGATGTTTTTTTCTTTGATTCTCACCGAGGTTGCCTCTGCAAAAACGTCGTAAGGACACCACCTCTTTTCCGTTTCTGATCGATAGGTTTTTCAAAGCCCTTGAAAAAAATGATATCTGACTCAAACCCTTCTTTCTGCGCAACTACGTAATACCTCACAACTCTACACTCTGTGTCCTGGTGGGTACTATAGACTTTACTCCATTTCTAGAGGGCCTGGAACCACCCGTTCTTTTCTCTGTCAAAATGACCACTGCTCGCCTAAGATCTGTACTATCTCCACATTATGCCTTGCCCATTTTTAATCCAACTATATCTCGACGTCAATGGAATATGTTTTGGACGGAAGGTATCCCGCTTAAAGCGCGCGATGTTTGGTACCGCCTATTGCACGATAAACTCCCCTGTCGTTCAGCCCTGCACAATATTCTTCCGTCAGTCTTTGCCGACCTGGTTTGTCAGATCTGTTCCTCAACCGCTGAAAGCTCCACCCATTTTGTTTACTCATGCCATCACAAACATCCAATATGGGAATATATCTGGGACACATATATCGACACTCCATTTAGTTAACCAGCTCTTCACAGCGCAATCTTTTCGCTCAATATGCCAACAGTCAAACCCATCTACGAAAATACATCCTCATTTTAGTTCTTTGCCTGCACCCTACTTGCAATTTGGTCTTCTCACTGATCCTTCACCTTCTCTGATTCTCGCTTTGCTCTTCCTGATGTTATCAAGCTAGTCCAGAAGCATCTCGACACACTCAATCCAGATTTACTTGATTAATACGAAAAGTTGGAAGATCCCTCAGATGATAACTGTCATCTCAACATCCTCTTGACTATAAATTTTGCAATTTTAATATAATAAAGTTTGTCCTTAAAAAAAATACTTTAACTTAAACTGAAATAAAGATCATTCTCAAAAAGTAACCAAACTGTTTCTTTATTCTTGTTTCTACCTCTTTTTCAATTGCTATTACCATTATACAACAATGCGAAAGAGCCATGCCCGGTCATATAAATGAATTAGTTGTTTGAAAAATTTAAAAGAAGTTAAAGCATCTTCTTTTTATTTTAAAGATAAAGTATATGTATTCATAGCAAGGCAAAACGTATAATTTGGAGCGTTATTAAAAAAAAGGCAACAATAAATTCAATCCAGTTCAAATAAACTTGTCTATCAACATATACTACTTAACAATTGGAACAATTCAAATTGAAGCAATAAAATTATTGGTTCAAAGGAAACTGGGCACTTCCATTTACATGTATTATTCTAGTTTTTCTAGTTTTTCCAGTTTTTCCAGTTTTTCCAGTATTGTTCACAGGCTTGTTTATTTACACTGATTTTCTGTATTTTTTTTTTAGAACAAGCAATCGATGTCATCCATTGTAACTGATGCTCCTTTTTTGACACCAAAAGATTTGAATGCTTGTAATTGATAAAAGACTTGTTTTGATTTTATTTAATTGAATTATAAATTAGGTGTAAATTGTACAATAGCAAATTTACCTTGTTATGGTATTTTTTATTTATTTATTTATTAGTACGAGAAATCTTATTATTGGCTTTAGAACGTTCCCGTCCGTGTGTAAATTGTGTTTCATTTGGAAAATTAAGTACTTGTGTTGATCAAGTACATGTGATAGGATTGCCTAAACGCAACAAAGGTGTTAAAAAAAGAAGATTCCGTTCAAATGTTCTTAGCGCATGTAATTGTATAAAAAATCATAGATTTCCATATTAAGATATCATTATCACAGGTATTAACTGTAAAGCGGCACATGCAGCTTGTGATGGTAACAGAAAAGCGAGTGGAAGTTATGTAATATATGGATTAATAAATTTTGTGATCTAGTTTCTCGACCATGCAAACGATGTGTTTCTCAAAACAAGGCAAATACTTGCAAGGACATATCGCAGAGAAAGAGAGGTAGACCAAAAGGACAAGGGCAAAAGTTATATACAAACAATGACTATAGCAATCAAATTATTTATGACAACACAATATCAGATCAGCATAAAGTAAATCAAACTATGCCTCCTATATATGAATCATTTCAAAGAAACCCGCAATTGAATGAAGATATAAATCTTGAGAAAGTGCATACATCTGAACAGACTCTTAGTGACATGCCACTTATATACTCGGGCTTTCAACAAAAGCAACCCAAGATTATGATGGATAGACTTGAGCTATTTAATACAGATTTGATTAACGGATCCGATTTTGTACCAGTACTGAAGCAACAGCAGGAAAACAATGAGCTTATCAGCATGGTTTTGTCCATGGAAATATGCTGTGTGACAGTGTCTAAAGAAGTATACTCACTTTGGGGATATTATCCGCAAGAACTTGCACACCACTCTTTGTATGAATTTATCTTACCTAGTGATGCAAATCGCCTATCAAAACTACACCGCCAACATCTCGAACATATCATGGAGGTATCAAACAGTAGCGGTGCCCTGATCACTGAAAAAAGTACATCATCAATGTTTAATACTGCTGATGAAGCGACATTGATACAGATTGCTCGAGGATCAAAAATATATTCAGACATGATAAATATTAAGACGAGTTTAGGTGGATATGAGCTGTATGAAGTTGTCACTTATATTGGAGGTGGCCTAGGTGCTGACCTTTTTGATCAAACAACATTATCTAAGCAATACATTGTTGCTAACTTTCGAAGGTGTCAGTATAACCAGGAGCAAAGCAATACAATAGAAGAGTCTGTCCAGATAGTGCTAGATTACATAAATCCTATTGCTGTATTTTCCCCAATGTCATACCCTGTTACTCCTCCAGCAATAAACCAAGTAGCCGACGACTTACCAATGGTTAATGTTACACATATTGAAGATGATTGGCTCACACATACCACAGTAACCAACCTCCAAGAGTCTAAGTCTAAACAAGAACAGCCATCTCCACCGTCGTCGTTTAGGGCACCAAAGCTTAACACAGCGCCTGGAACCAATTGTCCGATCAATTCAAACAAGTTCAGTCCTTTATTCAATCGAGTCACTTTATCTTCTAAAGTGATGCATCCTGCACAATATTTCTTACAGACTTCAAATAGTACACTTAGCTCAGCAGCGTCAGCGGCAAAGAGTGAATCTAGATATAGTCTCTTTGGATCGTCCATGAGACATACACATGGAATATCTTCTCGTACAAGGATAGAAATGAGTATAAGTTCTTTACTTTGTTAATAATAAATCACCAATTTTCTTTAGCCAATCAGTTTGAAATAATATTCGCAAGTTTTTTTATTGGTTGGTTATTTATTTTGAGTTAAAAAGCGAAAAAAAAGAACCAAATCACAGTTCCGCTTCTTTCTCTTCTCCATCTTGAAGTATGTCTGAAAGTGTCATTGCCAGCGCTGAATCCTTGAGCTTAGCTAAAACTATGTCTCCTGAAGAATATAGAGCACGTAAAGTTGCTCTTGTCACAGGTAATAAACATAAAGAATTTCCATCTTGTTTATTTACGTTAATTCAATGTAGGTGTTACTGGTCAAGATGGCTCTTACCTCACTGAGTTCTTACTAGAAAAGGGATACGAAGTGCATGGTATTATTCGCAGATCTTCTTCTTTCAACACAGGCCGTATTGAACATATTTACAGAGATAGACACGAAACCGGTAATGACCAAACAAAAAGGACCTCATCTGATGAGTATTAAATTTTTATTATTAGGTGTCAAGTTCTTCCTTCACTATGGTGATTTGACCGATTCTACTTGCTTGGTTCATATTGTGTCTAAAGTCTTACCTACCGAAATCTACAATTTAGCAGCTCAATCTCATGTCAAAGTGTCCTTTGACATGTCCGAATATACTGGTGATGTTGATGCTCTCGGCACACTTCGTCTCTTGGACGCCATTCGTACGTGTGGTTTAACTGATCGAGTTCGCTTCTACCAAGCCTCTACCTCTGAACTTTACGGTAAAGTTGTCGAAACACCTCAAAAGGAAACCACACCCTTCTATCCTCGTTCTCCTTACGGTGTCGCCAAGCTCTATGGTTACTGGATTGTGGTCAATTACCGTGAATCGTACGAGATGTATACCTGTAACGGTATCCTCTTCAACCACGAATCACCTCGTCGTGGTCGTACCTTTGTTACTCGCAAGATCACGCGTGCTGTAGCTGATATCCATTTAGGTCGTCAAGACTGTCTTTACTTGGGTAATATTGATGCCAAGCGTGATTGGGGACATGCCCGTGATTATGTTGAAGGCATGTGGCTCATGCTCCAGCAAGAAAAGCCTCAAGACTTTGTCTTGGCTACAGGTGAAACACATACTGTAAGAAGTTTTGTTGAAAAAGCCTTCAAGGTCACTGGACGTACGATCGTTTGGGAAGGTGAAGGTGTGAATGAGATTGGTAAAGATGCCGAGACTGGTAAGGTTCGTGTGCGTATCGACCCCAAGTACTTTCGTCCTGCTGAAGTTGATCTCTTGTTGGGTGATCCTACAAAGGCTAATACCGAATTGGGCTGGAAACGTAAGGTCACCTTTGATGAGTTGGTGACTGAAATGGTCGTTGCTGATATTGAAAGCAGTCTCAAGTCTTCAACATCGGTGTAAAAGGAAAAATGTATAATAAAAACATTGTTATTTCATTATTTGAATGCATAATGCTGAAGTACGAATAAAATAACTTTGCCCTCTCTTTTTGTTGGTAAGAATGACTTTGTTACTATTTGGGAAGAATCCCGACGTGTTTGGCAGTGCAAAGACATGTTCTCTGTAGACTGGATTGAATGGATTGTGCCAGAAAGAACATGAATGGTTTTTTATTGTTCCTTTTTGGATTTACTTGAAACGATGATAAGTTGGTGCTCATGACTAGATATGATCGTGTTCACTGGATGCGTACTATTTCTAGTTTGGACCGACGCTAATAGCAGGTGCCTTATTCATCCCATCACTTGGCGTATTTCCTTCAACGAATTGGTAAATCCAAATAGATCCGCTTCATATGAGCTCCGATCAACCGACTCTATTACCTTGTTCAACTTCAGATTACTCTATCATTGTACTCAATCACTGTCGTTATCATACGACTGTTCTTTGAAAAGGGCAGTCTATCGTCCACAAGAGCTTGGTGGAAATTTTTTTAATGACTTTTTATTTTTTTGCGCGAGTCTTGGCTATTTATCGATTGATTTCGACAGGATGTTGTAAATGTAAAATCATGTTGGCCACTCACAACCATTTGATATCAGTGAACTTGTGGAAAAGAAAAAGTGAAAATAAGAAAAGAAAACAAGAATTTGTATTTCATTCATCTACTTTATAAGTGAATCATGATGCTTTGTACTTTGAAATAGCAAGTTGAGATTTGCAAGAGATAGGGGCAAAGTGAAAAAATAGAGTCAAAGGCACTCAATATGCAGCAATCCATTGTATGATTACAAGAAAGAGAGACTGTCGACAATGTTTTATTGTGATCGATATGGAAGCAAAACAATAATAAAAGAATCTTTTGTGTGTTTGTAGAAGCAGTAATATAGTGTTTTGAAATAAAAAAAAAAAAAAAAAAAATACATGTGCGCGTATATCAAAATTTATTAACATTTGTGTTATTAAACATGTGTACATAATCTACAATTCTTCAAAACTATCTTTACGAATATCAAACAATCTTCCCAAATCTTTCCCTGCACGAATCAGTCGGATACTCTTGAATGCGTTTCCATTAGGACGTTTATCTTTGGCCACTTTACCGTGATGATCTAATATTTTGGTTTCTAAAGCAGTCGGTGTTTCAAAATCCTGAAAGATTTCGCCATCTAGCTGAATGGAGATACCTGATAGACCACTTGCCTTGACGACTGTCATGGATTTACAAACTACAGTTTTAGATGCACTAAAGTTACGCTTATAGACAATAACATCTTCTTCTCGTATTAATCCTTTACGACACATATCTTTTAATGTGATATTTTTAGAATCTCTAGTAAAAAGAGTCAGTTTATTGAGCGTTATTTCTTTTGTTTATTTCTAATTTACCCTGCTACATTATGTGCCTTTTCTTTATCTATTAGTTCACCCCAATAAGATTCAAAACTATCATCCTATATTCATGATTAGCTTTCTCTTTCTTTAAAGGACTTTATTTACTTTAGGATAAGCCATTTTAGATTTCTTCACTTTTGATTTTGGTTTTAACTGTAATGCTGTTTCTGGTTGATCAATGATGAGTTCACCTTGACTTAATAATGTTTGCCATTCTGATAGAGTACTCCAAAAGATTGGATTTTCTTGTTTTGAAAAAAGTGAAGGAGATACGGTTAAGGTACTTGATTGAGGAGTAGTGTCTACGATAGGTAATAGTTGACAAAGTTCATCTTTCTTTTCTTGTGATAATAATTGAAAATTAGATAAATTAAATATAGACTATAGAATGATTAGATATGAACACTTGTTGATATTCACAATTACCTGTAAATCAACTGTTGCTAATGGACTGTATGGAAGTGTACATAAATGATCAAGGGTCCAATTATGATGACGTGCTCTTTTATAAGCATTATTATTCATCTCTTCCATGTAAGCTGAATAAGGTGAAAATTGACATTGGTCTAATGACATTATATCAGAATCATCTTCAAATTCTCTTTTTAAAGGAGATGGACTAAACATTTTGCTTGTATAAAGTATGATTAAAGAAGAAAAGAGAGAAGAAAAAGCGAAACAAGGAGAAGAAAGGGAAATTAAAAGGGGTGTTAAATAAAGAAGAAGAAGAAAAAAAAAAAAAAAAAAAAGGGGAAATGATACATTTTATAGTATATATCCGAGTCTATGGGTTTCTCTTCTTTTTTTGTTTTGTTTTTTTTTATTTTTATTTATTTCTTTTATTAACTATTCTCTCACTTTGTCTATTTTAATTTTATTATTTTCATGCTTTACAATCTTGTTTCTTTGCTTTTATTTTGAAACAAAAATCCTTAAAGAGTGTAAAAAAGTCGTGGTACAAAAGAATGCATAAAGCCGAGTTAAAGCGCCGTTTAAAGAGCATTGAAAAGGTTTAAAATGACAATGAAGGAAATGAAAGAGAATAAAAAGAGTCTAGAAAAGTATTGATTAAATATGAAAGAATAAAGCATGATCACATAGGAAATAAGGAATATTCAAAAGCTAAGCATTCTTACCGGGTATTATTTTTAAAGTCTTTTTTTTTTCTCTCTTTACTTTGTTTGTTTAAATTAAAAAATAAAAATAAAAAATAAACAAATGATTCTCCTTTTTTCCTGTACTACAAAAAACAAAAAAAAACAAAAAAAAAACTTTTTTAAACAAAATAAAAAAGAAAAAAAAAATTGTTTTATTGTCATTAGTTTGTGTGAAAAAACAAAAGTACATGTAAAATGTAGTTTTAAGAAGTGAGGGGACTCATGTGATCCTTTTGTTATCAATGTAAAGAAGCAAGATCAACAAAGGTGATGAATTTGACTCCTCTTATAAACAAGTGAATAACAATTAATCAATAAATTGTACAACAATTAATAATCACTCCTATATTCTATGAGCTTATTCCTTGCTCTTTTTTCCCCCTTTTTTTTGCACTCGATGTTTATAAATGATATCATTTCAACCACTCTTTTTTAAAATTTTTTTTTCTCTTTTCATAGATTCCTTACTGCAACCTATAACAATAAACTTTTTCCTTCTTGATTCATCTTTATTTCCCCCCTTTTTTTTTAATAATGACAGTTTGTTTGGTTATAGACGCAGGTAGATGTAATCTTACGCGACCAGATCTTTAGTGTTGCAAAAAAAAAGGTAATCAACAAAACTGCAGCCAGTAATCCCATCCCCACCCCCACCCCCTTTTTTTTTTTTTTTTTTTTTTCCTTCTTCTTTGCAGCCTGTAGACACACTTTTTCATATGCGCGCGCTTTAATTGTTTATGCCGCTGTTTATCTCAATCCCTTTGAGCTTTAAATTTCCTAAAATATAAATGCTCATTTCTAAATCCAATCCTTATTCATTGACTGCAAGTAGCAAGAATAATAAAGACTTTTTTTTGTTCTTTTTAAATACTCTTGAAAAAAATATTTATTCTTCCTTCTTTTCTTCTGCTTGAGCAGGTGCTTCACCATTTTCGATAGCAGCAGCCTTAGCAGCCAATGCAGCAGCTCTTTCAGCTTTCTTCTTTTCTTTCTTTTCCTTTTTTGGGTTGACCTTTTCAGCAGGTTTAGGTGCAGGGTAGGCCAATTCTACCAATTTCTTGAGTTCTGGGTCTTCCCAAGCTTTACGCACAGGTTCTAATAATTCGTTAATAGCAGCAATCACACCAGCCTTCAAATCACCCGGGTGCACCTTTTTGTCAGCAAAATCTTTTTCTAAATCTTCATAGTTATCATAGACCATGTTACCACCATATTGTTCAGGACGAATGGCAGTGAACGTAGGTTTGTTACCATTCAGTGACTTGAGGGGGAACCAAACAGACTTCACAAAGGACAAGATACCGTTTTCCTCAATATTTCCCTCTTCACAAAAGGCCTTTTTAATCTTCTTTTGTACATCTTTTGCACTATCCAAAAAATCAATCTTGGAATCAGGATCAGAAGCAGACATCTTGGAACCTGCCAAACCAGGAACCATAGGATTCATCAAGTGAATACGCTTCTTGTAACCCAATTGAGGCATATATTTCTCGGCCAAGATGAAAATCTTGCGTTGATCAACACCACCAAATTGTGCATCTACCTTCAGGTATTCTTCATCCAAAGCTTGCATGCCTGGATACAAGAGGCCTGACAAAAGAGGTGAAGCAACTTGCTTGACAACTTCAGCACCTGCCTTTTTAGCATCATGTTCGGTCACCATGGCGCAAAGGCGAAAGTTATCCATTGTATATTCTTTACTGAGTTCATAGCTGGAACCGATCACGAACTTGAGTTTTTCGATAGGCACACCGAGAGAGGACAAGACGGTCTTGATCATCTGTTCATAATATTTGACTCGGTGTTGAACAAGTTCTAAAGGTGCTTTCATGTTATCCAAAAAGGCGTGAAGGTCAGCCAAAAGGACAGTCATCTAATAAACATTAGCATACAATCATCAACCTATTCGTCTTATTTACTTCAACACCAGCAGACAAAAAGTCAGCAATCTTTGACATGGGAACAAAGTAACCAATATGAGGACGACCAGTGGGTGCAGTACCCCAGTACATTTTTAAATCACGTTCAGTCAATATTTTTTTTAAATCGTCAGCACCAAGCACCTCTTGAAGATTGCGAGTAATCAAGTCATATTTTTGTTCGACTGTAAGGGACATTGCAAAAACAAAAAAAAAGTTACAAAAAAAGAAAAAAGAAATTATGACTCACCTTCAATGGCCCTTTGTCTCAAAAGGGTACATAAGCCACATTCGATCATTCCGGTCTTGGAAAAAAAAAAAAAAAAAAAAGGGGGCGGGAAGAATTTAGCCACTCTACTCTTTTTTTCTAATATTTTGTGAATCATTCAGAGGGAATGCTCAGGCTCTCTTTTTCTTTGGCATCCTTTACAAATAACAAGCATAGTAAAGACATTCTTTGCTTTCTCTTCACTTTGTCGCTTTTTCTTCAAAGCATACATGTACTTTACAGAGAAACTATGCTGATGTGAAGAAAAGTGAAGATTGTTATTCTTTATTGAACACAGGACATCACCCGTGTTCTACAAAAAAAAAAAAAAAAAAATCTGTTGTAAAAGTCTTCTTTCTCTGCAAAATCATGATACAAATCGTGATCCATGTACTTGTCTGCTTGTGCTCTATAAGAGTATTTTTAAAAGAAAAAACCCTGTTTGATAATAATGAAAGATAACAATCAATCTTGAAGGCATTAGATAGCACAGTCTGGAAATTAGGCCCCTTTTTCTTTTTAAGAGGTCCTACAAATACATAAACTAGACGATAAATCATCAATTTTTAATACATTCATCTCCTTCTTTTTCAAAAGACATGTCTAGACTTTTTATGATGGTTATGACTCGTATAAACTTACGCGTCTATTAGCCATTTAGACAACCATTAAAGACATGTATGCTATTCATATAAAGACTTCATATTTACTATGATGTTTATCGTATTATTTAATTAAAGAAAGGACAGGATTTGTGAAAACTTTCTAATACATGCATGTACACTGTTATTTAAAAAAGATTTGTCATACGTGAGAGGAGAGATAGTACCTCTTTACAATAGTAATTCTGTACTTTATTGTGTTTGAGCTTAAATAATGAACATGGTCCCTCAAGGGAACAATAATAATACAACTTCATCAATCTTTAGGCGCATCTTGATAACACTAAAGATTGACTTCATGTGAAAAAAAAGATCATTCACTCTAAACAAAGTTCAATATTGCTTTTCACCAGGTGCGACTTTATTTTCCGGAAGCAGTCTATAAACTTTTTTTTCACATGAAGTCAATCTTTAGTACAACATTTTAGTTGTTTAAAAAGCAGTCGCACGTCTGAGGATGGTATGAACCAAAAAGAACAAGTATTGTCGACTGAGGATACTAATCAAGGTTGAATCTATCCCTTTTGAGAGTGGCAATGCGATATAATACTAGTAACTTGTTTATCAACGAAACGAAAGCCATCAAAGGTAGATCTCCAGATAATCGAGAAAACACAGCAGCTGAGAGTCTAGAAATCAGTGGACATACATCTTCTTGGGAAAAAAAACAAAGAAGTGGACTAAAAGAATTGAAAACATCTGTCCATACCCTCCATTCCTCAAGACACCGCAGAAAGAAGTGTTGTAGATTCTCAGAGTAGAGCAGGAGTCGCAACATGAAGAGGTCAAACCATTACCCAATTTTGAGAAAAGCGATTGACTATAGAATTTATGATCCATAAAGACTAAATTTCAGGCGAAACAGCTAATATCCAAAATGTAACCATCAAAGTATTGGTATTTATGATGATGGAATTCATTATACTAGAGACAACCAAAATCGCTTAAGCTTGTAATTAGCTCATTGGATCAGTGAGCAGAAGACATCAATGAATATTGAACCTAATTCATCAGAAGGTTGATTTTCATTTAATTTATAAGGTTAAATAAGCCAATTTAGCTTAATTATACGACTGTGAATATCTCAACATAGCTAATTTTGGAAACAAAAGTGATGTGAATATCAATAAAACGGGAAACAAAAAACGATGTTACACACATTTGAAAATGAACAATATCCTGTGTTACTCTTCCTCCTTAAAATAGTACTATTTTACTTTTTTTTTTTTTTTTCTTCTTCTTTTCTCACACATAAAGTCATGGCTAAGAAAAACGGTGGAAGTAAAAAGAATAAAAATAATCGCAAGAATAACGCAAAAAAGTCGACACCTCCTATTTCCAATCATCCTTCAACCGAACAATTGACCTTAGATAACGCGTCCATCACAACCTCTGTTCCTGAAGCCATCGCGCCAAGCGAGGTGACCAAAGAATGCAAGTCAAAAGAGGCGCTAGATAAAAACCAAGAGGAACAGACAGAAATATCTCACGAGGAAATCAAGATAACCAACGAGATTGCTAAAGAAGAAAGTGAAAGTCAATTGATCGAAACGATCGAAAAAGTCAAGCATTTAGAAGAACCAGCAACTCAAAAAACAGATGAACCCCAGGCTGAGATATCCAAGCCTGAAGCAGCTAAACCTCAAAATACCGAGCAAACTGAATCAATTGAATCTGAAAATCTCAAAACGGAAGAAATAAAGCATCAATTGTCTAAAGAGATAAAGAAAGCTGAAATAATTGAACCTGAAGATACGAAAGTGTTAAAACCAATCGAGCTGACTGATCCCAATGTTGAAGAAGATAAACCTGAATTGATCGAATCTGAAACGCCAAAACAAACAGTTGAAAATGACAAGGTCGAAGAAGTCAAGGAGGAAACCAGAGAGCCACAATTAACTGAATCTGAAGAAATAGAAGAACAAGACAAGTCTGAGACAGTCGTCAATCTCCAAAAGGCAAACGACAATAAGCCAGTTGAATACGAAGAAACCAAGGTTGAAGACGAGAAATCTGAAGAAGTTGAACATGAAGCTAAATGCCAAGCGGCTCAAGCCGAAGCGATTGAGACAAAAGAAGCCAAGGCTGAAGACAAGGTTGAAGAAACTAAATCTGGACCAATCGAGCTTGAAAGTCTTGAAGAAGATGAAGCCAATCCCAATCTAGCCGAGATCAATGATATCAAGACTGAATCAGTTCAAACTGAACAATCAAAGTCTGCAGACGAAAAAATCAAGACAGAGCAAGTCCTGACTAAAGACGTCGGATCAGCTCAAGCTAAAGAATCTAATTTAGCAGACAATGCTCCTTCTACTGAAAAGAAGGAAGAAGAGGCTATATCTGAAAAAGAAAGTAACCAAGAAAAGAAGATATTAAAGGAAGAAGGCAAGAACACGATCGAGCCCAGTGCTTCTCAACTTGTTGAAAGGAAATCATCCATCAAGGAATCTAACAGTGTGTTGACAGCAAGTTCTACTGTCATGTCAAGTACGGCTTCAGAAGGAAGCAAATCTGTTGTAAAGAGAAGTAAAAGTATAATGTCACAAAAGAACTTGACAAGAAGAAAATCACAGATTGTGAGCTTATTTAAACGTGGAAGCGGAGAAAAGGTAAAAAAGAAAGAGAAAAAAAGGCTCTTTTTTATAACATCCACACTTAGGCAAATACTGTGGCTCCACCTCCTGTACCTAGTTTAGAAGAAAAGAAACCAGAAAAGAAATTGAAGTCACGTAAATCATGGATGTTTTGGAAATCATCTACTACTAAATAATAATAATTATTCATACAAAATACTATTAATAAAAAGAAGACATAATCACTATTGACCAGAACAATAACACGTTTTCAGTATTAGAGCTATTCCTTCTTGGGAAATAAATTAAGACACAAATCATTTCCCAAATATGACTTTAAAAGGGGTTACAATGATTTAGTACAATGCAAACAATATTAAAAAAAAAATCTTTAATTGTTGGATTTGGTTACATTTCCATTTTTAAAATAGAAAAAAAAATCTCTTTTTCTTTTACGCTCTTTCTTCTTCTTTTCTCTCCATTGTTCTCTTTACATAAAATGACAAATAATTTACAAATTGGTAATATTTTTATTATTGCTATAGCTTTTGTTATTAATATATCATTAAAATAGGATTACGTTTATCACCACTTTCATCAAATAATGATAATAATGTGGTTAAAATAAATGACACACAAGTCATTTTACCTTCTTTACCAACTGTACCAATTTATATGTTTGATTATGTACTTGAGGATCCATCTGACAGTTGTTATTTTATGGATAAATTTATAAGAGAATTATTAAAAGGTATATTTCATGTTTTATTACTGCCCTTGTCTTAACCCTCGTTTCTGTAACAGGGCAAAACTCTAGCATTATTATTTATGTGAGTTCATAATTTCTCCTTCTTCTGATATTAGTTACACTAAAGTACCAAAAAAGGAACCTTCGTTAGATGCGAATGATTTGTTGAAAACCAAACTCATCTTGGCTTTATCTAATTTATTTGACAGCACATCTGAAATACACGTAAAATACATTGACATATTAAATCATACTATTCATAATATACTTGATAATGAAGCACCAGAAATAGCAACCATCAATGATCTGATCAAGTAAGTATAATACATGTTGTATAACAGTGGTTCTTACATAGTATAGATTTCATAAGCTTGGTTTAACCCATCATAATCTATCGGCTATCTCTTTATTTTCTATTCTTATCAAACAAGATAATAAACAATACCAACTCAACATATTAGATATCTCTGGTAGTCCACCAAACTCATTTCCAAATGACATATTTCCAAAGGAAACCGCAACCACACTATTAGTCTCTATTGGCCATCTTAAGGACATTTACTCGGTACAATATATGCTTGAAGTCATATCCAACTCGAAAAAGATATCGTCAAAAGTAGACAGCTTTTTGCGCCAAACAATTTTAAAGACAACACAAGAACTTTACCATGACAGATCAACATCTCCTGTTTCTTCTTTAGGAGAGCCCGATCCAAAGGACCATTCAACATTCTCGTCCATTTCTAATTATACACATCTGACTATTCCTGATGACGACATACTGGATCTTAATCGACAAGTGGAAGAACTTCAAAACCAGTTAATCACCACCAAAGAACGTAATGCACATGTTGAGCAAGAGTTGGTGGTTAGACATCAAGCGCACACAAATCTTGTGGAACATCTTATGTCAGTCCAGTGTGCACAGGATGAGTTGGTTGGTGTCTTGGAGGAGAATTGGCAAGAAGCGGAGAGGCGCCGAGCTCAACTTGAGGATGGACTAAGAAACCTCATTCGCGATTTGGATAACTTGAGTTTGGATCGACATCAGTTGACACAAATGTTTTCTATTGTCGAAGGAAGATTGCTTAAGAATGATCGTCATACAGAAAAGGCTCTGGAGGAGCTGGAGCTTATCAAGATTGATTGGAGAAAGCAGGAGCTCATCAAGAAGCTTGATCATAATGGCAACAATAACAGAAATGAGGATATTGAGCAAATTGAACTCTTGAGGTCACAGAGAGATCGATTTTATCATCAGTGGAAGCAGCACTTGCAACTTTCTGAAAAGACACAACAAGCATTGGAATCGCAGACAGTTCAATGTACCAACCTCGAACAAGAAAAGGACGAGTTGCAAAAGGAACTCAACATCAGCCGAGAGCTTCTCAAAGAGCAAGATACCTCGGGTATGATTCAGAAACTCGAACGAGAGCTCGAGAGGATCATGGATCAAAAGCAAGTAGAGAAAAAGGAATTTGAGACAAGTTATGAACGTGCGTTAAACGAGATCAAGTCAATGAAGACCGTCATTGATCAGCAAACAGAGACCATCACTTGCTTGCAATCAGCTACCAGGTTACTACATCAGCAACTCAATGACAGCACCGAAAGAAATATGACAAGACGAAACAGCGGTTGCAGTATTGTCTCAACTTATGGCGACGCCAATTTAGCCGTTATACAAGAAAAGATCGAACAAGAAGAGATCATCAAGCGACTTTCTATGGAGAACTCAAATCTTAAATCTGTCATGGCAAATACAGAGTCGCAAATGGCAATACAGCGTCAGCAAATACAAATATTAGAGAGAGATATTATAACCCTAAGTACTATCAGCAGCCAAAGAAATAGTCAACATTCTGTCGAACTTTGCAGTCGACCAAGGTCAGCAAGAGCAAGCTCAGTTTCTTCCCATCCACGCAGCAAAGACAGGGATTCATTTGATACGGTGATTCCTGTTGATGTTAGACGGCCGTCTTCTACAGGTGTACTTCCTCCTCCATCCAATCCACCCTCTCAACCTATCCCCCCTTTACCTCCTACAAGCCCAGAACCAGATCGTAACAAAACGCCCATCTCCATCAGGGAGGATAGCTTAGCCCATCTTGAAATCAAGATTCAGCAGCAGCAGCAAGAGATCGATGGCTTATTAGAACAGCAAGCCTTGTCAAGTAAAAAATTAGAAATGGCACAAATTGAAATTGAGCAAAGGAAAAAGGAGCTGGAAGATGAAACAAGACGGAAAGTCAAAGCGGAAAGAGCTCGTGAAATACTAGAGAAAAGAATGCAGGATGTGATGAATAAAAAGAGTAAATATTTATGCTTTTAGAGTGAAGAAAACACTCGGTGTTTCTATAAACGCATTTCATCGAATTGAGCATCATTGTGAGTCTTTTATGGCTAAATAATCAAATTTGGTTCCTGAAACCAAGTACAGATATTGGCTATTGGGCTGTTAACATCTACAACATGTTAGTTTAAGGTAACACGGTATCTATCATGAAACCATGTAAGGAGCTTGGAGCTGTTTATCACTTGAAAGATGAACGCTGGATTTTTTACAGATACTAGCAAGTTTGGTCTATGAGCTTTTGATTAAATAGTGCTTGCAGAAGGCTCCAAATTAGCAGTAGAATTATAGGATAGACTCTTGTCCAAGCTCAAGAATAAGGTATTTAAGAATTCAAGTAAGGTGCAAATATCTTTCGTATCGGTATTAATTATGCCAATATAAGTTTTAATTGGTGATTAGAAGAAGAGAATTGTTAGTAAACTATCTCAATTGGCAAAACAAAATTGTGTTACCAAGTACAACGTTACACCTCCTGAATGACAACTCAAGGCAAAACTTAGTTACCTCTTTTCTATTTAGTCACACACACATATACACACACACAATGAACAAATAGAAGAAATCTTTTTTTACTCATTTATATGTCATTTAATGAAATAAAATAAATCTGACTCTATACTGCTCATGTCAAAAGCAAAATCCTGTTTGAGTAACTGAAATCTTAAATACACGAGGGAATGTACAACAGTAGAAATCAGCGAAAATCTCGTTTACTCTCTTTATTTTTGTCTTTTTCTCTTTTTCAAACTACAATGAGATTTATTTTATTTGCAACTATTTATTATAATTTAATACATCAAGTCTTTACTGAGTCTATTAATGGATGTTTTCAAACTCACATCAGTAAATATATCAAAAAGAGCCAAACAACATCAATTAATACAATTTATAATAGTTGCTGTAAATGACACTTGTGCATCAGTAGCAACCCAGTTTCAAATCACAGAGACTGATTTTTATGCTATGGTAAGCTAAAAATTCATAATAGTTGTAGGATTTTAACTGTCTAAAATCAGAATCCTGACCTTCATCACACTGCTCAACAGGTAAAAACTCCTTTAATACGAACCCCTTATGAACTAATTACTCTAAATAAGGACTGTGATAACCTTAACATTGGAAAACCATACTGTGTTTGTACAGCCAGACCATGTGTATGTAGCTTACGATATATATATATAAAGCTCATAAGGTTGTGTTTTATTAGTCTTCTGGAACAACAGTAGAGATTTCTAAGAATACTACTTTATCAATCCACTTATCTTCGACGTCATCAGCAGCCTCTAATACGATATCTAGTAGTATAACTACATCGCCTCTTGACAGCCTTGTCATTTCATCAATCACCACTCCATCTACTACCGCTTCATCTATTGCCTCAGCTATCTTGTCTACAGCCGCACCATCAATCACCTCTAATTCATCTAGTCGAATTATTACCACTTCACGTTCTGCTTCCTCAAGCACTGCTTCGATGATTGCTAGCACAACACCTGAGATTCGAGCTATCTCGATTGCGACATTGGCAGCTCCTTTTTCTTTTGGTTTCATTGTTATAACTATTATCTCTTTGATTACTGTAAATGCTCTTCTATAGTGCAAGAGCCCACATGTCTCTTATTGTAGATCAGCTCATTTGTATTTATATAGAATCTTGAATAAAATTAAAGAAATAGAAAACATATATAAACAATGCATGTATTATTTTTATGCAAATTGGATCTATTGTGTATCCTGATTCCGCAATGCACCAAGTCCGGTCCGGAAATTGATATTGAAGCATCGCTCCATGAGAGAAGGTAGAAAGCACAAGGAGAGACTTCAATTGAATAAATCCTCCTCTTTTTAGATTTAATTCACAATGGTAAGTTAATGCACTCGTACGGATATGAACATTGATTGATTAACGGATGAATTGTATATAGGGTCGTGTTAGGTAATGAGGATGATACGTGGATAGATGTGGATGGAAGGAATTAACTTTTTTTTTTAATGTAGAACCAAGACTGTCAAGAAGGCTTCTCGTGTTGTCATTGAAAAGTACTATCCTCGTCTCACTCTCGACTTCCAAGTCAACAAGAAGATCCTTGACGAAGTCACCATCATTCAATCCAAGCGTCTTCGTAACAAGATTGCTGGTTTCACCACCCACTTGATGAAGCGTATCTCTCGTGGTCCCGTCCGCGGTATCTCCTTCAAGTTGCAAGAAGAAGAACGTGAACGTCGTGACAACTACGTTCCCGAATTCTCTGCTTTGGACACTTCTGCTATCGAAGTTGACCCTGAGACTAAGGAGCTCTTGAAGGCTATCAACTTTGAAAACCTTCCTGGTGTTCAAGTCACTAACCCCATTGCTGCTCAAGCTGATGTCCGTCGTGGTCGTCGTGACAACCGTGGTCCTCGTGCTCCCCGTGCTCAAGCTGAAGCCTCTGCTTAAGTAATTTTTCTTTATAAAAAATTAAAGTCTTTTAAAATGTAAAACAAGGGTGTTTATTTTGTGTACATGTGCGTGTCATAGATTTGCATTCCTAAAGAATGTTAAAATTGAATGCCTTTAGCTGATAAATCTGATTTAGCTTGTTGTATTTCCTAAATTAGAGAAAATGCATTTAGATGAGCATATAAATCATTATTGCTTTGACCTACACTCATCAGTTCATGGTAAGCTTCAGGACAATCGCGGAAGGTATATAAAGCATAGCCAATATTATTGAGACAGTAGCAACCAAATGTCATTAGTACCCACCAAGGAAGCTAATAAATAAATTGGTCAAGAATAAGAAAAGATGGTTTTCATTAACAAAATACTTACCACAGGGACAATTTTATCTTGAACAATTTCAGGCAAAGGTACAAAACCAAAAAAGAGAATAAAATAAATAATAATTGCAATAGCACCAGCTATGAATGCTTCAGTGGCTCGTGTCATCTTAATAATAATTAAAAGAAAGAAAATATAAAATAGACGTGTGTTACGACTAAATTTTTTTTATTTAAGACTTAGCTGAGCGCACGGTAATCCAGATTTTGCAGCATTAAAGAACTCTAGTTGCTTATAATAAACAAAGAGTAATTTTGTTCACTGTTATAGTCACAGTAGTGACTCGATTGTTTTGTAACCATTTTTGCAAGAGTTACAACATCTTGCATTCTCGCATTCAAATCCGTTGCTATCGACATTTGTGGTGGTTCCTGAGCAATGTTAGTAAAGACACAGAAATCTAAACCGCTCTTTGAAAAAAAAAAAAAAAAAAAAACATATTGATGTTGCGACCACATAATTTCTATTATAGTGGGGGAGGGTGTAGGCTTGATATTATTGATTATATTATTCACTGACAAGTATTGACTCAGCTGTCATGACATTATTAGTTGATATTTGTTAGCTTATGATGGAATTCTTGGCCTTATTTCTTTATAAAAAGAGTTGTGATCATGACAAGGCAGAAGGGTGCACATTTAAAGAAGCTTACTCTCAAATGGGAATAAATCAACTATTGTTTGAGATGCAGCTTTAAGAAGACAATATTATCACATGCGTTAAAATTTCATGTGAAAATAAAAAATTATTTATTTGTTTTTTCTCCTTTTTTCTCTCTTTCTCTTTTCTTTATACAATATGCATACGTTTTCTAAACCACTTGACAGTCTTTCATGGTTTAGAAAAAACAAAGTTCTCAGTACAAGTTTATTGACTATAATCATCATAAGTTTATATGAAATAAAAAGGCATTATGTTGATATAAAGCGAGAAAAGAAAACAAAGGATGATTTATTTCCAGTGATGGACAGACAACAACAACAAAAATTGGGAGTGAATAAACAATTCTTACAACAACTGGAATCCATAGCAACTATATTATTTCCAAATTGGTACACAAAGGAAGTCTTATTGCTCATTTTACACTCTATATTCTTAGTCTTGAGAACATATCTAAGTGTTGTCGTCGCTAGATTGGATGGTAGAATTGTAAAAGATTTGGTAAGTAAAATAAGCTGATATATCAGGTATATTAACTAGTAGCATAATAGGTCAATGGACACGGCAAGAGGTTTTTAACGGGTCTCATCTATTGGTTTGCTATTGCTATACCTGCTACTTATACCAACAGCATGGTAATCATTTAAAATAGGGATGATTTTATACTGTACTCATTCTTTTTATTTTTTTAGATTCGATATTTACAATCCAAGTTATCAATTGGATTTAGAACAAGGTTAACAAATTATATTCATAACCTTTATCTTGATAAAGAAAAGACATTTTATAAAGTACTCAATCTTGATAATCGAATTCAAGGTGCAGACCAGTAAAGTATATTCGACAGATGAACAAGATGGATGACTGATTATTGTATATAGGTTTATTACTACAGATGTAGCTAAATTTTGCGAGACATTATCTTCTCTTTATTCCAATCTCGCTAAACCTATTCTCGATACTATCATTTTCAATTATCAACTCACAAAATCTATTGGCTTCACTGGATTTGTTGGTCTCACTGTGAATTATATAATTACCGCAAGGTTATTGCGTGCAGTTACTCCATCCTTTGGTAAACTGGCTGCGATTGAAGCCAAATTGGAAGTAAGTATGTGATGATGATGACTGTATCTTTCTTTTTATACCTTATTTCCTTCAGGGTGATTTCCGCGCGGCTCATACTCGTTTAATCACCAATGCCGAAGAGATTGCTTTTTATAATGGTGCTGACTTGGAACATTCAATCTTAAACAAGACTTACCTTAAATTAATTAAGCATATCAATTCAATTTATAAAATACGTATAGGATACAACATGTTTGAAGACTTTTTAATCAAATATGCATGGAGTGCATTTGGTCTATTCATGTGTGCCATCCCTGTCTTTACACCACATCTTGTCAGCAATACTGTTTCTGCAGGAGGAGATGACGATCCTGTTGGATCAAGAACTAAAGGGTTCATTACCAACAAACGATTGATGTTATCCTTGGCTGATGCTGGTGGTCGTATGATGTATTCTTATAAGGAATTAGCAGAATTGGCAGGTTATACCTCTCGTGTCTATAATCTACTCTCTGTTCTTCATGCCCTTCGCGATGATCAATACGATTCCCCTGATCAGAAATACTCGCTTTCACGTATTCAAGGTCAGGTTGCCTATGATCATCGCATCCAATTTGACCATGTTCCGATTGTGACACCCGCTCCCGGACGTGTGGGTGAAGTGCTTGTTAGTGATTTGAACGTCAAGGTCAATCCAGGAGAGCATTTGTTGATCACGGGTCCCAATGGTGTAGGAAAGACAGCGGTCGCTAGAGTCATTGCTTCTTTATGGCCCGTGTTTGGTATTGCAGATTTATGTATTTTTAAGTGGGTTATTTATCTTTTTGTGTAGAGGGTACATTAACCAGACCTGTTGATCGTGATATATTTTACATTCCACAAAGACCTTATTTAAGTCTTGGTACATTGCGTGATCAGTAAGAAAACAAAGAAGATAGACTCAATCAGTGACTTATTTTCTTCTCTAGAGTCATCTATCCTCATACAAAGAGCGACATGATCCAAGCAGGTCGTACGGAGGATGAATTGATGGATATCCTCAAGATTGTTCATTTAGCTTACATTCCAGATAGAGAAGGTGGCTGGGAAACAGTGAAAGAATGGAAAGATGTTTTCTCTGGTGGTGAAAAGCAAAGAGTAAAGTAGTCTAATGGAAAAATAAGAAAGAAAAAAGATTAACATGTTTAGAAAAGATTGGTATGGCTCGTCTATTCTATCATCACCCTAAATTCGCAGTATTAGATGAATGTACAAGTGCTGTATCTACCGATGTAGAAGGGCTCATGTACTCTCATGCTAAAGATATGGGCATTAGTAAGATAATGAAATACGCATACCAATGGCATACTAATTAAATAATAGCACTCATCACTATATCACACCGTCCTGCATTATTTAAATACCATACCTTCTTATTACGTCTTACAGGGAATAATGGTGAATGGGAATGGGAAACTATTGGTACCAAAGAACAATTGCAGTCTGTTGAAAAGGAATTGGCTACTTTACAAGAAAAGTTAAAGCAAGTAGATGAATTAAAATTGAGGTTAATAGACATTGACAAGGAGCTCGCTTTGAAAATTTAAATGGTCACAAAAAATAATTTTTTTTTTTTTTACAAGATAAAACAAGAATCATTTACTATTCTTTTTATTTTTATTTTTACTCTCTCTCTTTTTGTTGTAAAAAAAAAGTAAGTATTTCATATTTTATGGGAGAAAAAAAAAAGGGTGATGATGATAGCTTTATCCCAATGTACTATAACGCTTATATTCAGGTCAACCGTTCTGGTGGACCGGGCGTACTGTTAGTTTTATTATTTAGTCATAGTTACACTGAGCCCTTTTTCTTTTTTCCATTATTAAAATCATACTTGTTATTAACTTTTTATTTTTAGGGTAAATATGTCTTGTGTATGATAATCACTACTGTTTGATTATCACATTTAAAATTACTTTAATAAATTTGAAAAAAAAGATTAGTGAATGTTATGAACTTTTAAAGATGAAATTTTCATCAATACCAGTGACAAAATGCCCCTGAATAATTTGATGAAACATTACTAATCTCAAGAAGTACCCTAACGAATGTCACATTTTGACTACCCTTTTAAATACAACAGTTTTCCCTTAGTATATCATTATTTTTTTTTAAAAAATAAAATGTCTTTGATATGGCATTCTTTAAATTCCTTAACTTTTGACCGAGATAAATACATATGCGCTCTAATTTCAATACACTGTGATGGGAATCAGTGACAAAATGCTATATGTTGATATTTTAGCTTTTCTTTTTTGATATATTGTTTAAGCAAATTATAAATAATACTTAACCACATAAAATCAAGTACAGATAAAAAAGAATTTAAAAATGCATTGAACTTGATGATTGTGAGGTACAATATAGCCAATTACAAATCGGACTACTATAACACTATTAAAACAAGAATAATAATAAAGATTTTATCAAGTAATTGAAAGGGATCAACTCACGCATACCATTCATGATTGTTGAACGCGGTATTTTAAATTATTGAAGGAAAAATTGAGATTTGCCGAAAAAAATCCCAAATAGATTTCTCAAAAGATGAGTAATTTTTGTTACCAGCAAAAAAAAAAATGAAAAAGAGAAAGCCTGAAAGATAAATTGTATGTAAACATTCAATGCTTGACGTAAAGAAAGAGAGCTTTTTCAAATCATTAAAAGAAGAGGGGTAACAATGCTTGCGGAGGTGTAAATAGTCCAAACGCTATACAAAAAAAAAACTCATTTTTTTTTGCGGAATACAAGTAAACAAGATGTTCCACAAGAGTCTTCATTGTTAATAAGAGGAATCATACTCCTTTGTTTTGTTCTTTACTCTTGATTTTTTTTTAAAAACCAAAATACAGTTTAATGTGACTGCATTACACGAACGCCAATGAAGATTTGTTGTCAAAAAAAATCAATTTTTTTCACTTTTTTCTTTCTCCCCCCTTTTAATAAAATACATTCCCCCCCCCCTTTTTTTTTTATAAGCAATGAAAGACTCAAGTCAATATTCAGCTACACAACAAGTATCAGAGACATTTAAGCCCATTGCTCCTGACTGGGAAAGTCACTTAGAGGCTTGGGCCTATCTACAAAGTCTAACGCCAAAATATGAATCAAAATATTTAGTCAAAAAATCAGAAGAACATGAAAGAAAAGGATATTTATTAGGAAGAAGATCAGATTGTGACATTTGGTATGAGCTTAAATCAAATGCTCTTTCTTTCTTAACTTTCGATATAGCTTTGACCAAGAAAAGATTAGTAAAAAACACTGTTTGATATACATGGTATACAATATAAAGTCCGCAATCGCCTATCTAACAATTTTACTTAAGGAAACAGGTGCCAATGCAAAAGCAAAAGGTATTAGAATATTTATTCAGGACTTAAGGTAAGTTTAATAAAACTCATCAATTAAAATATAAGCTTTATTTTGCATGTCTTATCTAGTTCGAATGGAACATATGTGAATAAGGAACTGGTGGGGACAAATCAACGTCGTCTTTTAAGATCAGGCGATATCATTCAATTAATCATGTATGAACACTTGAAAGATAATGATATACGGCACTCATGTAAGCTTTTTTTTTTTTATAAAAAAAAATTAATTTAGAAACGCGTTTTAATTCAACACATCATGTATAGTTTACCGCATCTTATTCCCAAGTGTTTATAACGCAAATGTAATAGAAGATTCCTACAAAGAAAACATAATGACTTATCTTTCTTTATATTAGATATGTCAGGATGATTATGACATACAAGGCTTTCTCGGAAGAGGAAATTTTGCTTCTGTATTTTGCGCCAAACCGAAAAAGGATGGCAAAATTGTGGCCATTAAAATCATTGATAAGTCAAGGCTTGTTGGTAGACCAAGGTTATTAAAATCAGTAATTGATGAAATAGTTGTCATGATGTCCATGCAGCGTCATGTAAGAATTGAACAAGCTGAAAAGATAGGTTTCTAATATAGTATAAAAGCCTGGTATTGTAGGGATCGATAGAATATATAATGAACACAAGCAAATGTTTATAGTATTAGAATAGTAAATTTATTGTTGATACATAATTATAAACAACACCTTTAACAAAACTCTGTAGTGTTCGTGACGGTGATCTGTTCAACTTTGTTACAGACAAACATAAATTAACAGAAGATGAAACACGGTTTATATTTTGGCAATTATTCAAAGCGATTCAGGTTGGATATACAAAAAGAAATATAAAATAGCAGGATATAATTCAGTTTTATAGTGGATTCATAACAATGGCATTGCTCATAGAGATTTAAAACCAGAAAATAGTAAGATACATTTCTACTTCCTTACTTGCCTATTTTTTAAGAACAAAATTTGCTATAGTTTTATTGGCGAGTAGAGAGAAACTGCATGTCAAAATTTCTGATTTTGGATTAGCAAAGATTTTACCAAAAGGAAAAGGATTGGATAGCCAGTGTGGAACTCCAAACTATGGTAGTTGTTGCATAAAAAGTGTATTATGATATTCATTAACCTCTTTTAAAAAAGTTGCTCCTGAAATACTGAGACCAACTGAGACGCGTTCTTATGGAGTGGAATGCGATCTGTGGAGTTTGGGCGTCACACTTTTCATTTGTTTATGCGGATACCCTCCTTTTGGCGGTAAACACTAATATTTAGAATTTCTTCTTTTATGCTAATATCTACTAGATGAAATAGGACCCTCAATGAAAGAACAAATTCTACAGGGAATGTATAGTTTTCAGTCACCTTATTGGGACGATATTTCTCCACAAGGTTAAATGTAGAAAAATCTGTCCATGGTAGTTGGGACTAATACTTATTTATAGCCATAGCACTCATTAAAAGGTTATTGACAGTAGATCCCATGAAAAGAATTAAATGTGATGAGATATTGGTAAGCTTAGTTTTTTGGTATTTATTTTTAGTAAAGGACTAAATCATTTTTACAGGATCATCCTTGGATGAAAATGAATGTAAGTATTAAAAAAAAAAAAAAAAAAAGGTTTTTTTTTAAAATCATTGAATATAGCCAAAAGACATGCAACGTAAGCGCAACGCTTTGGGCAGTGAAGTCGTCGAGCAAATTGAAGCTCTGGCTCTTGACCATTATGGAGTTGAAACTCAACCTATACCTAAAAACGTATAATATTAAATTGAACTCTTGAAGAGCACAGATTGAATTAAATAGACGTAATTAAATTATTAAACTCACATCATTATAATATCTTTTATTATGTTACATAAAAATGCGTCCTAGGAGATGCTATAAAGATGATTTGCTTGCATAATACGTATTTCTTTTTTATCTGCTTATTTGTTTCAAGTTCCTGCTCCTGAAAAATGGGCGATCGAATTTCCTACCATTTGACTGATAAATCAAAGTCAGAATTGTATTCCAGGGAAAACAAAAACTACTTAAAACAGCAATCAAAGTAACATATTATACCTCTCCGACTGACGATATGTTTTGTTATATAATGCCTTGTTCTGTACACTCTTTTAAAGCCTTGTTATTAAAAGAAAGGAAGAGTTGATAATGAATCAGTAAAGGAGAAACCTAAAACAAAAAATACCTTTTTTATATTCTTAAAATGATCCCATGCTCTCTGTTACGCAAAGAATAAATTGATATTTCATCTTGCGCCTCTTTTTTTTATACAGGACTTCATCTCTTTTTTCTCTCTACTTTTCTTTTTTAACATGAGCTGTCCAAAGCCAAAGGTTAATATAATATTGGTTGGTAATGCTGGGGTTGGTAAATCCACTTTATCACAAGCATTTAGCACAAGAACCGTACACGCCTTCACGTTTGGCCCACACCGACAACAGGCAAGGATAGTTGAATTGACAACGGATAGCGGGATTTATCATATTACAGATGCCCATCGTCTATATGATTCAGTAAATGAAAATACGACGAAACAAAATGTGAGTGATCTCATTCGACAGTTAAATTTTTTGGCTGCTCCCTATATCATTTGCTTCATTGTCACCTTAAATTTGGAAAGTATCCAAAGTGCCGATCTTCAAATGATGAGAGTCATCAAAAAGTATCTTTATACACCTAATGCACGATATGCAATCGTTTTCAATCTTTTGTCAACGGATACCTACTTTAAAATAGCAGAAAATGCCAGTTTTCGAAGGACGCTCTTAATGAGCTATGAACAAGGAGCAGGTGTTAAAGTACCAGATAACGATGTCATGTTGGTGACAAATAAATTTGTGAATTATTCACTGGTGGAACAAAATGAACTTTTGACAAACTATGTAAAAAAGATTGAAACAAGTCATATTAAAGAACAGCAACAGAAGATGAAGCAGCATCAGCAACACCAAAGACCACAGAATAAACGAGCTTCCACAATACCACCTTTTAATTCCCATACTCATAACGTAAATCATCCCTATCAACCAAGTCATCGTCCAGCCAGCTTCCAAGGTATGCCACAGCCTTCATTTTATAATAGCTCTTCTCCGTATAATCAAAGCTCCTACACACAGCATCAGCAGCAGCAGCAGCAGCAGCAGCAGCAATTTCAACAGAATCAATCATACTTGAACCAGTTTGGTAGCGATGACTATTGGCAAAACATAATAAAACAACAGCAACAGCAGAATCAACAATTTTTACAGCAAATACAACAACAAGCACAACACTTACAGCAGCAGCAGCAGCACCATCAGTTTGATATGGGCAGCATGAGTAGTTCGAGTGATACAGCATCCCCTACTTTTAGTAATTACTCACCCTCAGATAGTACAGGTAGTAATGGTTTCCAATTCAATGCGTCAGACTATAACATCGACCCTACCAGCTATATGAGTCAGCAAACGTCATTCGATCCGTCCCAGTTTGGATATGATCCAACCTCGGACATTTTAAACACTTTGAATGGACAATTCGGAAATGACACATTAAACACAATGGCAAACACATTTATGAATTCTGGTGTGGATCCTGTAGGAACTGCTGCTAATTTTATGTCTGCAGGGTTTGGAGGAGCAGATCCTATAAGCACAACAGCAGCTATAGCAGGTTGCAATATTATGTAGCATGAAATGCAAATTCATTTGCGGTAATGTTTTTTTTTTATTATTATAAAATAAAGGATTCAAAACCTTTTATATTCGGAACGAAGATACTTGTCTAAAAGGAATAAGCAACATACAACAAGAACTATCCATAAAGTAGCTTTTAAATAGTATCGAGGATTTGGTGTAAGTTCTTCCTCTTCATATAAAAGACGCTCTTGCTGTCTTTCATGATACCATCTGCGCTGGTCTTCATCGGATATATAGGGCCGTCCGTAACATTTAAGTCGTTTTGAAGAAGCCTTTACATAAACAGGTGGTGGAGGCTCCATCAAGACTTGTTGATAGGAAGGCAGATAAGAGAAAGTGTACTGAGGGCGTGAACGAAATGTGTTCATTATTATTATAAGAAAAAAACGAGAAGAAAAGAAACAGATGGTTGCTTTTTGTAATTCTATGGACAAGTAATTTAGTATCAGTGAGTGAAAAGCTTATTTCTACCTCCCTTTTTACAGCAGTTCATAACCAAATACTGATAGGGATTTTTTATGTGTTTTTTCTCTTTAGCTATACCTCATTTTAAAGTCGAAAAAGCTGAACCCCCAATAGTACAGTGTATTGAGTCGGCCTTCTATATTGTCTTTGGATTAAAGAGTAAGGCAAACAGAAAGTAAAAGATTAAGCGAAAAGGAATAGCTAAATCTCTGTAATAACTGTTAAATCAACAGACATATTCTCAAGACTTTCTATTCTTTTTTTCTTTTTTTTTGCAATCAACTAGTCCTATACATAACAGAATGATTCATAAATTGATTAAAAAGCATTAGACTTTTCATTGCAACCAGTTAATTAATGATTGCATAACTTTACTGTTGCTGTCTCAGATAAAATGAGACTCTCTACCAGTGCTGATGTCAATACACAACAAGATCACAATAGCTTAGCTCATATGCGTTTGTTCTCAAATGTAATTTACATATTGAAGCTGTGTTAAAAAATCCTCTTACGTCTGCATTGACTAGATTGGACTAAGGGTATGTAGAATCAAATGCATATGAGAAAGAAAGCATCCTCTACTTCATTCCAAGAAAAAGTTCCGCCTTCTCCGCCACCTCATCTTGGACAAAGATTCCTTGATTGGCTTCCCATTTTCTCTCATTAATGTCTCTTACACTTGCCACCGTTTCTCTCCTCCCTAAAATTTTTACCCTTGATCCTATAAGGGGTTTTTAGCTTCCATTCATTTCTTGGTCTGACCCGGGCGAAATCGATGAAAACCAAATTATTGTGCGCCCAGTTGGTATTTAATATTATTTGTAAATAAAATAAATGTTTAAACGTATAAACAGTGAATTATAGCAGTATAAAAGATATTGGCATAGAGAATTGCAAGCAGATAGATTCACTAGTTCTTTCTGGATTTGGTGGATGGTAATTTCATCTAAGAGAGGAGTCTGTTAAAAGAACTGATGCTTGTGGGTTCTCCATATAAATCAGATAATTGTAGCAAAAAACTCATAGATCGTGAAATTGTCATGATAATGTAAGATATAGTACTTGGATAGTCTATGCGTAGATAAGTTCTGAAATATTAATTTGCAGTTATGATCTTTAGGATTTAACAAATGTTTTTTGAAACTGCTTTTTAAATTCAAAAAGCTTTCAAGATGGTGATCGTCTGTAATCAGAAGCTCATCAAATGAATATTGTGTACCGAGAGAGTATCACCTAAACATACTAGCTTACACCTTAGAGCTTCACTTTTCTTAAGGCTTTGAAAGACTATCTCTAGTATCTCTTGAGGAAGTTTGTTAATCTTGACCTTGTTGATTCAGTAAAGCAAAAAAAAAAAAAGGAACAATAACCAAAATCCGACTAAAAGAGTATGAATTGATTCATGCAAAAAGAAAAATAATTAAACATTTGAAAAGCGAGTGCATGGTGATTTAATACACATTATATGTCTTTTAATATACGCTATATAAATATATACCCAACTTATTTAGTATTTAAATTTATATCTGTAGTATATTATGCATTAATATATATTTAATATAAAGCTATGAGATGAAAACTAGATAACCTTTGCTATAATCATCTTACATAAAGCATCTTTTAAGCTCAAAATTAAAGTATTTAAGGCAGTTTATCAAAAAAAAAAAGCTAAGCCTAGTTAATAACTAAAAATATATCCAATATCAAAACCATTTAACAAATTAAAGCTCACAATATACGTAAGATAAAAACAAGTTGGATGGCACAGCCCCTAAACTTTAAATTATGTCTAATTTCCGACAATTGTTGCGGTTGATCATAGAGAGTTCTCTTTATGAAATTTAAATGAAATACAGTAATTAATGATTAGTTAAAGATTGGCCTTTTTTATTTAACCAAAATAGAGGAGTATGTGTATTATTTTTATGTGCTGCGGTAGTGATTCTATTAGTTTGAATATGTGTTGAAGACTGCGGTTGCTAGATTGCATCTGAATAGCCAAAAGAAGTACGATGTAACATACCAAAAGTAGAATGAAAGGCGGGATACATTCAAAAGTAGAAAAAAGGAACGGTCCTGCCGAGATTCGAACTCGGAATACAAGTAGTTGCCCAAATGCAGTGTTTAACCATTACACCACAGGACCTTCGTTATATTTTGACCTTTAATAAAAAACGCCTGCTGCTTTAATCACGTGACATATTTCTCTTTTCCCGCTTTTTTCCCCTCGTTTCTACGCTCCAGTACCTGGTTAACGCCCCTAATAGTTGAAAAGAACAGTTCTTAGTTTGTGCGCAAATATAGGGAACGAATAATTCCAAAAAAGTTATTTATTTTGAAGATAAAGATGAACGGTGTTTAGAATTACTCACACATACTGTGTTTTCCTTTTTTTTTTATCAAAGAATATAATGGTTAAGAGTGATGCAAGTATATGAATAGCAAGTTATAGCAATATGAAGGATATTAGCATAGAGAATTGCAAACAGATAGCTTCAATTATTCTTTTGAGTTTGATGGGCTACAATCTCCGCTATGCTCTGGTTGCAATGTGTTGTTTTGTCAAGCCAGAGAGGAGAGAAAGAGAGAGAGAAAGAAAGAACCAGATAGGAACTAAGAAGCTTAGATAGACAGCTAAAAGAGGACAAGAGAGGGTAGCGTTAAGGGCTTGAAGTTGTAAACTGCAATTAGGACTTACAATAGTTCATGATGTATCCATCATTCATAACTCGATATGAAAACAGTATTAATAAGCTACATGTAAAATATATTCAATAGATAGGCTACAGGTTAATTCGGATAATCTTCATTAAGGATAAAATGCTGCGTATCTGCACGGTTAAATTATATTAAATCCAGGGACTAAATCACAATCAATCGCAGTCAATCATATAACGAGTATTCTATGAATAAGTGCTTATGATGGCAAATATAACAATGGAAGAACACGTAACTCCTACCTATTTGTCGTCAGTTATATCATATTCATTAATTATTAATCCATGACATGAAATATTATCGGTGTATGAAAAGTATAAATAGAGTATCATTTTCTTATTAAATAAAAACAATCTCTTTATCGAGCCTTGCCCTCTCTTATTCCTTTTATTCTCTGGATAAATAAGTTGATAAATAAGAACGAGCCAAAAATAAGTAAATATAGAAATAGATGGACAGTCTAATAAAGAGAATAATACTTGATAGTTGGCTGATGTTTTTATTAATAAAATAAGTGGATATTTATACTATTATGAGGAATGTGAATTATAATCCATCTTATTAAATTAAGGGTTTTGTTTGCAATTAAGGAATATGCCCTAAGGGCAGATAATGAACAGAACACTGGTAAGGTAATGATAAAGATAACAATTGTTGTGCTCCAAAGATAATCATTGTATAGCAATCAGGCATTATTAACGATTAATAGTGTGGCTATATGGATATATAGACTTACTAATATGTATGTACACCAATTAAAATAGACTGGTGAATGAGGAGCAAGTGCTTAAACACTGTATTAACATCTACACTGTGAAAATATATAAACTCCAGACATCTATTATTAAATAAAACCATTGAATTAATCTTGATTAATTAAAACCTTGATTTTTTTGTGAATAAAATACTCTTTATCTTTGCCTTCCTCATTCAAGTTTATACATACACGCAACTATGGCTAACATCAGTAAAGAGATTACTTGGAAGAGTGTCGAAGACAAGCTCAATTTATCTAGTAAGGCCCAGGGAGAAGAAGAAGAAAAGAAATAGCACACGTTCTAACATAAACTATATAGCATATCAGGTAAACCAGACTATCAACGACTGGAGTGTCATTGGCCACTACATGAAACTGGTGGAGGAAGAACCGACAATAGATAGGAAGATAGCGACAACAAATATCATGAAAGATTTGGAACTTGTCAAGCAGCTTTAATTCATGTATCTGAAGTAAATAACAAGACGACTACAATGATAAGTCTCATAAAAAAGAAGAATTATGTAATCTCCACATTCTGGGAGAAGCACTCTTCAAGTTTAAAGATAACTTCGCTTGACCACAAATCGTATGTCAGGAAGACCCAAGCCATCCTTGAAGAAAAGGCAATTAACAGGTCTACCCACAAAAGGAAACAGGCTACAGTAGCCGCTCTATTTAAGGGTGGCCAAAATTTTTGGAATATCTACCCTTAAATCGAAATTCGTAGCTGTTAAAAAATTGAACACACTTAATATGTATTGTAGCTACATTATAGACATGTTTGTACAACATGTTTCCACATAGGCCACTGTCGGTTGGTATAGTTTTGGTAATTGTGTAAGGCCATTAACAAATCAAAACTTGCTTAAGACTTGATCAAAGTTGCTGGAAGGATAATATACGAGCCGTAGACTCAAAATAATTTTGATGGGAATAAATATATCACATAATAAAGTTATTTTCTTTGTTTAGGTTCTATCTATAAAAAATGTCTAATAATAAACCTGTACGCCTTTCTTTCTCAAAAAATTGAGTTTTTAGATCAAAATGCTACTGGCCAGCTTAATAAAACAGAATTAGGTGAATGGGTAATGTTGTCAATAATGGCAAAAGTCTAAAAACAACACACTATCCTCAACTTGATGATGAAGTAGTAAAGTTCGTTGCAGACATGAACAATAACAATCTGCCAGTCAGTCGAGACTCAATCTTTCGATATGTAAGACATGTTGCTTGAGTAAAGTATAGAATCCCTGAAAATGAAATTTCATTTTCTTCTGGATGGCTCTCCAAACTTTTTAAGCGAATTGGAGTAAAATACAAGCCAATGCATAGTGAAAGTGCCTCGGTAGACATCACTTCTGAAAACATTCAGAACGAATTGAGGAAGATAGCAGAACTCCTTGGGCCATATGATCCTACAGATATCATGAGCTTTGATGAAACAGGCTTATATTACCAGCAATCAATTATTATCGCACAAGACAAGAGCCCCAATGTTTTAAAGCAAGAGCTAATTTGTTATCCATGACTGCAGTTGGAAAAAAAAACATGAAGTTGAATATCATTATTCTACTAATGCTTGGATGACAACATATGTGAAAAAGTTAAATGTTGCCTTTGGAAGAAGAATCGAAAAATTGCTCTTCTTTTGGATAATGCATCCGTTCATAAAATAAGAATTCCGCTCAACAATATCAAATTTATATTTCTCCTAGCAAACACGACTAGCAAGCTACATGTTCTTGATGCAGGTACCCTATTATTTGTTGACAAAATGCTATATAATATGTCTTTTTGTTTTACAGTTTTCTCATTAATATTTTGTATACACAGGAATTATTGCCAACTTTAAGGCATATTTCCGAGCCCAGCAGTACGACCGTGCTTTGTGTCTGTATATCAGTAAAAAGTTGGATAATCCGAATGTTTACAAAATGGATCAAGCTCAGGCTATGTTTTCTCTAGCTAATGCATGTCTTGAAGTAAAACCAGAAACAATAAATGGAGTGCTCCCAGATCTCCCCAGGAACTTTGGCAACAAAGTTACTGATGTTAGCCAGTTGAACCTTGAAGCAGATGAAAGCTAGATGATAGTATGTTATACAACAAGCACTACTAATGATGAAGAAACAGCAGAATGCAGCGTAGATGAAATGTAAGAAAATGATAATACAGAGCAAGATAAGCAGTGTGTCGATATAGTAGAGTATAAAAAACGGTTGAGATAAGCCTATGAAGCTATTCTCATGTACGAAGTTCCTTTGGACGATCTTAATCGTAAATTACATCGCCGAATTCGGATGAGATTGGCTGAATTAAATAATTCAAAAGAGTAAACAGGTTGATCTTATTTTACAAAGTAAAAAATTTATTGTTGGAGTACTCCAAAAAACTATTACTTATAAAAATTTTTCTATTTAGTGGTAAAAATATTTGGTTTGCACCCTTAAATAAAATAGTGGTATAGTGGTATTTATGCTGGGGACCTATGCCGTTCTTTAGAAATACATCCATAAATAGAAAATACCCTTAAATAGAGCGGCTACTGTAGTTTCTCCTCCTCCTCCAAGCCCTCAAAGAAAAAAAAGACATTGATAAAGAAGTTGAGCAAATCGAGTATGATGGTATTACTGTGCCTGATTCGGATATCTCTTTGGCAACAATCATAAAAAGAAAGGCTGTAAAGTGCCACGAGACGTTTGCTTTGGATCCTGGAGACCTCACATCGAGGCAAATAAAAATCATATCTGCTGGCTTCTCCTCAGTCCTCGATCTGACAGACCAGTATTTTGGCTGGCAAAGATCAACCTTTACTGCAGATTAATGGGATTATATCAACGCTTATTTTGAAAGAAAACTTGGAATCAAACTATATGTACTTGGCGACGATATTTGCAATACAATTAATATTGTGCAGAATTCATTGAACCTCTCAAATGATTATGAACGTGTTGTTGAATACTTAGATAAGTTGAAGCAGAAGTACAGCAAGTCAGGTAAAATAAAAGCAACAATTTATAAGATCATAAAGCATATTCTCAAAATCATGGACAGTCATAGTTATCTACTGCATTGTAATGAAAAGATTATCCGAGAAAACGAGTACTTGCGTTTAATTTGGTCTTCTATATTTGAGCAGCTCTTCCTACCTAATGGCATAGTATATGTTATCACTGGCGAAGGTGAAAATGCATATTCTACTGAAAGCAAGAAGGAACAATACCCCCAGGCAAAGTCAGTACACGGGTTCAAGATTGATATAAGGCTTGTAGTAGAAATAGAAGAAGAAGAAATTGATGTTGCTGTTGTCGAATGCGCCAAGAAGAGCGACGACAACAAAGCAATCAAAGATAATGCAAAGCTGCTTCGAGAGTGTAAAGATACAATTGACGGATTAGTCAACAATCTAAAAAACACGAATGATGAAGCCATGTCGTATATGATACAAATAACTGGCTTCTCCTGTGCTCTCTCCACCATGCATCTTGCTGTCAATGGTTTGTACGTTACAAAACATAGATATACATTTAGCATACCGCATAGATTTGATGATCTTTTTAGCCTACCAGAAGCCTTAACCCAACTAATGACAATGAAAAAAGAGGTTCAATTAGTTGCAGACAAAATAATCAAAGCAAGGAAGAAGACACACTGCAGAAGTCTCTTTTAATCGACAAAAAATGCCTGTTATCAATGATAAGCTTATCTGGCTTCGCTGTACCTGGTATACTCCTCCTCGAGACCAAATCTCAGCAGTGCCACTCCTGTGCTTTGGCCCTCCTCCTCCAACTCCAATATTCACCGATGAGACAAATACGTTGGCAGAGTAACCAGAGCAAGAGAAGGTTGAAGAAGGTGCGGCTGACAAGTATGGATGGTTTAAGCTTGATAATAAGAAATATTATAATATCTATAGCAAGGAAACAGTAAGCAGACATCCTTTGTATTTTTAATTTTCACATATAGTGCTTCAATGGCATGTTTTTAAATAAGTTGCTTGATTTTTTCTTTTTCTTTTTTTTTTTTTTAATAAATTGATCCTCACATGCCTTTCTGTACTTTTTGTTGCTTGTCAATGATGAGTGAGTATATTTTCTTTCTAAAATAGAGAACGGCGAAATTTAGAGGCTACGAAAGCCAGTTGAGTAGTTATCTCAAAATAGCAAGGTCGTTGATTCCGGACACGGTACCTACTAGATAGGCGCAACTTTGTATCAGGATGCTCAGTAGAGATGTTGGGCTTCATATAAGTACTTCTAGTTACTATCGGCATGGAGCTAAACAGCTCAGATAAGATACGTCTAGCAAATACAATCAGAATATGACACGACTGCGAGCAAAAGATCCACATTCCTTGCTAATCTGAAAGACAAAGTCCACCAACAAACTTATTATAGTGTTAGTGGCTTTATATCTAAATTCTTCTTTATTTTACTTTGGACATATAGAGTACTTTTTATGCAAATGTAAAAAGAATTTTATTCGTACTCCTATAAAAAGATCATAATAGTTCAAGGAAGAATACAGAGAATTTTCAATATGCTTTTGTTTGATACAAGCAAAAGAGGCCACGTTTTGCATTACACAAATAGCAACGTTCTTATTCGACATTTATCTATTCATATGTTAACATTTTTTATATCTAGATAAAAGGTCAATAAAAATGAAATTCAACACAGCTGATACATTTCAATAAGTTGCATTAACGAACAGAAACATCTTAAATGTATGCATGAACTCTTCTTCGAAAAGGAGCTTCTTACATAAGGACATCATGAAGAAATGTGCAAGAAAAGCTTCAAATCTTTCACGGTAGTAGCTATGTGTGTAAGTACGCGTCGTTGTCTTTTCTTCTTCAAATTCAAAGTGAGCCATAAATGGATTGCCACTGGCTCTAACAGTACTCTCATTTCCTTTGCTATTCTCCAAGAAGAGCTTTAAGACTACTCTCAAGAGTCATACTTAGAATACATTTGTTACTTGAATCCACATATAAATGCTTTATTTGATTGAATTTGGGTTATCTTTGAGTCATTTTTGGGTTAAGAATATATCGAGGCAATAAAAAAAATTCTTATTCCGTAAAGTAATGTATAGCCAATTGAAACAAGTAGAAGTATTATATTTTTGATAAGGACCATAGTAAGTAGAAGCATAGCTCTAGTTATTGATAGATAAAGTTGACCGAATGAGGTTTGTGCGATTGGTATCCAAGCCTATACAAAGATGCCGTGTAGCAAAAGCTCACCACGAAAACGCAGCAAACATAAATCAAGCTAGTCTCTCCTTTCTAAAGCAAAATATAGGAGTCCACACTCCAGAGTAAACAGTCCTCCACGTTCATGAATACCCTGTACTATCCGCAAATTAGAAGGTCTTTTTCGACAGTATTACTGATGCTGGTTATAACTCTTGATGTTTAGTATGATTTAAAGTGTAAGAAAGAAACAGTGTAAATATTTTTTCTGACCTTGAGGATTTTTTAATTGGAATGAACATTCATTCCTGAAAATAGAGTAGATGGAATTGAACCGCTGTGGAAATGATGTACAAAATATATTAACTCTCTAGACAAACGACTATTAAAGAGCATACGTCTACAATTTTTATAAGAAAACTTGGAACAGCGGGGTGCTACGCGCAACTATAGCCTTCTCTCTCTGTGCCGTCCTAATCTTTCTTTAGATCCAATCCTCTTGTTGCAGACGTCACAAATTGAAAGAAACCGATGTATACGCTGGCGTTTTGGTTAGCTATCCGATTATAAAGTGCCTCCTCGTCTTCGCCACCTATCGCAGCTCTTTATAAAACAGCGTACTATCTACTGCCTCGACATACATCACCGCCTGTAGACACCGGGGACTACAATTGATCCCCTATCTTTCCTTTTCAATAAGCTATCTAATCGTAAACCACGCTCCTGTCATAAAAAACTATTTTGGATGTCCAGATGGCCCATAATCTGTACTACCTTGCAGGAACTCGACTACTTATATCACCAAATAGAGCCACCGCCACCAACAAATCCTGGAAAGTAACTGCTTGAATGGCTGTCTAGGTCCCCACAACTATATACATAACACTTGTTCCACTATCCTCTCAGCCACAGCATTTTTACCCTCGAGCCCAGAGAGATTTTTAGCTACCTTTATCATCCAGAACTGATCAGGGCAAGAAATGATGTAATAAAATATCACAAAGCAAAATTAGCTTTGGTACATTCATATATTTTTACTTGAAGCAATCATTATTTTGGTGTAAGGAAGTCGCAGCTACTTCAAACTGAAAGGGCAACAAAACTTACATTTTTGTAGCACTGATATCTCTTAGACCAAATGTGATACAGGCTTTGTATACTTCTAGCTTTGTTCTCCTCGAGGCAAAGAAAATGTTCAAACCCATTTGATCTTATTTGAAGGTATGTAAAAGCTTGAAGACGGAAAATACCAAAAAGTGAACCAGAGTATTGCTGCCGAACTCGATATAAATGGTGATCAAGTTTGTTAAGTAAATTCATACTATGCTATTGTTTTGGTTGCAAAAAAAAAAAAAAAAAAAAAAAAAAAAAAAATATTTCGATCGCCAAAATGGAGTACAGTGTTGCCAGTGCCAAACGGCGGTACTCAAACCAACGGTTTCGTAATGTCTAATCAGTGGCTTTGCTGAAGTTGCACTCTGATTGTTAAAGGTTGCCTTTAAGTATTTTTGGAACCTTCCAACAGAGTGTCTAATAATATTTTGAAGAATATCAACAGGACTATCTTGACTGCTTTACGTATTCTTGTATTTAAGTCCTCGATATTGCTGAATTGGCTTCGCTTTTGAGTAAAGCCCAGGGCTGCTCAATTGAGTTTAGTTCAGGAGAATACAGGAGAAGGTGAATGATTCTATATCCCCTTCGTTCTATCGTTCCATCAATACCGTCTCCAAGTCTATGGATAGTAGCATTATCCATAATAATGTAGAAGCTTTCCATTTCTGGAAACTTGTCCATTTCATCCAGCATCTCGAATACAAGCCTCATATAATGATCAGTATTTGTCCCAGTTATCTTTTTCTTGATCGCAGGTGCATTCTTTCTCTTCCTACTGCTAGAAACTTTGATCTTTTTTGGCTTTAGAGGCTCGTTTACTTCAACGCTTTTAACACCCTGAGACGAAATAGTTCCAAGTATTATATGTGAAATTGCACGAACCGAAAGAGTCTCGACTGTTGGTGAAATGCAGCTAGGAGAGCGTCTGTATGGAGTCCTTAGTTTGATGTTAAAGGCAGTTTCATCCGCAAAAACGCAATTTGCCAAGTAGTTCATGCCTGTTTTCAGCGTTTCTGTTATCCAACGAAAGCGCTTTCGAATTTGATCATCACTGTTCCTTGCAAGTGGTTGAGGTGTGACCCTCTTGAAAGCCAAGTTGCAATCGTAAAGGATCAAGCTACTAGCTGAGGTCTTTTTCAAAAAGAATCTTTCAAAAGCTTGAGGATACTCATAATAAAACTCAATGAGCTGCTCCTTCAAAACAGGTGAAAAAGGAGGTAGATACATGACTTTATAGCTTATACTTTCAATTTTCCGTAACATCGGCTTAGATTTATGAATAAAAGCATTATCCATAAAGATATAACTTCCCTTAAAAGCTTCATCAAGATTCATTACGTTAAAAGCTCGCTCATAAACTTGACAAAATAAGCAGTAGTCGTACCTTTTGATGCTAGCTTATTATGGGCAGGATCGTTGTCAACTTCTGGATCCTCTGAACTAATCACAGCTGCGGTTCTCTTCTTTCCATTATTAGCTTTTCTCCCTCTCTTTTTTTTTTAGCAGCCTGTGTTTCTTTTCTTGGAGGAGGTTTTCTTATGACAATATGAACAACGCTAGACGAGTAAATAGCGCCGAAGTGGCTCTTTTATATACTTGTTATACTCGATTGTAAATGAGCTTTTCGGACCACTGTTTTGTTCAGACTTTTTATACGCAACTTCTCCTTCATAATACTTCCACCATCTTAACATAGCGCAATAATTAATACTTAAGTCTCTTGCAACCTTGGCTGCTAGTCTGCGCTCTTCAGGATTTCGAGAATACGGTCTATAAATGTTTCTCTGGTGAAGTCGCTGTAGTTGTTGTATAATCTTACTGATGGCTTCAATTTACTAGGTTTCGACTGCTTTTTAACTGAGGACTCTTCAGCAATTTTTTCGGGGGTACTTAACGCTCAAGTAAGTTTGTCGACTAGTTATTGTTTCAAAAACTATGTTGAGGTCATCGATATTTTTAAAACATCCTCCATCGGATCGTTATTTTTTCCCTCTTCATTAAAAATGTTTTCCTGTCCATCTTAATAAAAAAAGGGTATTATCATTTTGCTGTATTTTTATTAGGAAGAGAGAGGGACAAAAACAGGCGTAATCTTCCCGTCATTTTAATTAACTAGCTCCAACAATTGTTTTCGTTTAAACATAACCTTTTATTTAAAGCCCAATTAGGCGCATAAAATAAATAATATAAATGTCCACCCGGACTAGTTTAACCTGATTAGAAGTTAATGCTATGGAAAAACCCCTTTGGGATCAAGGGTAAAAAAGTATAAGAAAAAGGAATAAGTGGAATCAAATAAGCTAAAGGAATTGTTTGATCCATTCAAGAAATTCCTGGCTATGGGTATGAGTAGTTGGGATTGCCATAGCATCATAAAGTTGGTCGAGCTCATTCAATATTGAGTAAATAACTGGGTAACTTTGTGACCAAGAGAGTGCCAAACCTAAAGATACTGAGGGACGAGACTGAAGCATATTCAGAAGGAAAGGCAAGAGATCCTGACTTGCTTCAGACATAAAGAGGCGCCTGTGCATGTTTAAGCAGTTAATTACATGTTTCTTCGAGAGACAGCCAGCAGGATGTCTGGGACGTGGCTTCGGATTGCCACCAGGTGGCCAGTCTAACCTCCAGCGTATACAGCGACTACGTCCCAAAGTTGACATGGGCAGCCACAGGATGGTGTCCAAAGACACAGAACGACGATGGTGGGAAAGCAGTTTTGGGTTACGATTCGTAAGGTGCTTATCCAGGGTTTGCTGTAGGAACTGCTGTTTGAAAGCTTTGAATTCACGAGTATCTTAGTTATCATCGAAGGTGGGTATCATCTTCCAAAATGGGGTTCGGGAAAGAAGGTATCAGTGATAGCTTCTGATACATCGTATGTATGATAGTGATCAATTGAGCAGTGAGTCTTCCGGCAAAAATAGGGAACAGAAGAGGAACTGTGCTTGTAGGATATTGACCTGTTCGGACATGAGAGATAGTTTGGACAAATGGAGCATCACTTTGGTAGAAGCTTTACCACGAGCGCCGTATATCCTTCTGATACATGTACCTTGCGCTTCTTCAAGTGTGTGAAGCTGAGAGCTTGTGAAAGGATTGATGGCCATTCCGTACTCGAGCTGTCGACGAACAATATATGCGTAGAATCTAGCGGAGAGAAGCTTGGAAAAACCAAAGGAGTTTATCCCAATAGATGACAATAGGTTCATCGTGGCAAGGGCTTTGCGAGTGTTGCACTGAACGAGTTCTTCTGGGTCGAGATACCCACCCTATTTGAGTGGAACGCATTTATTCTTTTTTGAAAAACACCAAATTCCATAAGTTTGACTGTGCCAAAATGCAATCAAGCGTGCGGAGATTATAACAAGGACCGTGAACCAATGTATTTTTTGGCTTGTCAAAGTTTTTTTTTTTATTTGTTTATTTTTAAATCAATTGCTAGAGGTTTTCTACAGAAAAATACAATGTCTGCACATACTTCAACAACCGATGCTTCTCTCTTGACCAGCAAGGATTATTACTTTGATTCTTATGCTCATTTTGGTAAGAAATTCTCGCTCGTGTTGTGAAAAACAAGTTTATTTGATGATCACAATTGATAGGCATTCACGAAGAAATGTTGAAGGATGAAGTCCGTACATTGTCCTACCGTGATTCCATGTATAACAACAAACACCTTTTCAAAGACAAGATTGTACTTGACGTTGGTTGTGGTACTGGTATTCTCTCCATGTTTGCCGCCAAGGCAGGAGCTAAACACGTTTATGGCGTAAAGAGAAATGGTAGCTCGATTTGTGCTCAGGAGGCCTAACTTTTTTCATATAAAATTATAGATTGATATGTCAAATATTATTCATCAAGCCCGTGTGATTGTGAAGGATAACAATTTGGATGATAAAGTTACACTTATTCAAGGAAAAATGGAAGAGGTAGTTTTGCCTGTCGACAAAGTAGACATAATTATATCTGAATGGATGGGTTACTTTTTGTTGTATGAATCTATGCTTGATACAGTCCTCGTTGCAAGAGATAAATACTTGGTAAGATGAACATTATGGATGAAAGAATATGGGCAATGGCTAATTGTGGAAAACGGTATTTGTTTAGGCGCCTGGAGGGTTAATCTTTCCCGACAAGGCTACTATGTATGTTGCTGCTATTGAAGATGGAGATTATAAAGAGGAAAAAATTCACTATTGGGATAATGTGTATGGATTTGATTACTCTTCTATCAAGAATCTTGCCATCAAAGAGCCTCTTGTGGACGTTGTTGAAGGTCGTAGTGTGATGTCCACAGCCTGTCCTTTCAAAGAGATTGATATCGCTACCGTAACAAAAGCCGATTTAACATTCAAGGCACCCTTCAAGATTACTGCAACACGTAATGACTATGTGCACGCTTTCATTTCTTGGTTTGATATCGGCTTTACACATTGTCACAAGCCTGTTTACTTTTCTACAGGTCCTCATGCTAAATATACACACTGGAAGCAAACTGTTTTTTATACACCAGAGACATTAGCTTTAAAGCAAGGAGAAAGTATTGAAGGTGAAATTAGTTGTGCACCCAATGAATCTAACCCTAGAGATCTTGATATCACTATTGACTTCCAATTGGATGGTCAATATGGTTCAGTCAAGGAATTTTGTGAATATAAAATGCATTAAATTTCTCTCTCTCTTTTTTTTACAATCTGAGTTAAAATACCTTTTCTTCTCCCTTTAAACGTTTGTAGTTTGTTTATCGTGTAAAATGTCAAATTCAGCTCAGTTACATGCTTCTGTTCTTCAGTTTCTGGTAAATCACGGTTATATGGAAACCGTAGAAGCTTTTAAAAGAGAAGCCAGAAGTTTGCTAGATTCTGAACAAGATTCTATAGACGCAGACCAATTAGCCCAACACTTGTCTCAATTACAAATTCAAAGGTAAATGAATGAATTGTACAAGAAAAGAGCCCTTTATTTATTTAGAATAGACCAAGTGAGCTTTTAGATGGTGATAACATATACTTTAGTGATCTTACTGCTGATTTTACTGACATTCACTATTCCAACATTCTGGCAGTTGCCCTTGAGCCACAAACACGTCTTTTAGCAACCAGTTCGATTGATAAAACAGTAAAGTTAAGCAATCAACTAAACAAATCCCTAACACCAAGGACCTATCGCCACCACCAGGCACCTGTGCTCAGCATCGACTTCCATCCACATTATCCCCAGCTGATGCTTACGACCTCGATGGATGGTAGCAGTGTATTGGTCGATACCTCATTTGAGCCTGACTTTGGACAAGACCTAGAAACATCTGGAATCCATCAAGTCTTTCGGGATCATCAAAAATATGTAGTTCGTGGCCTGTTCTCTCCTGGGAATGGACAATTCTTGGTTACGGCTTCGTATGACCGTACGGTGTGTATATATCAAACGATGACGACTGAATCAGAGAATGGACTACCAAGATATGGATTGATGAAACAATTGGGTCCCTTTGTTGGCAATGTGGAGGCTATTTCTTTTACGAGTAAGGATCTTTTGATTGTGGGTGTACGTGATGATAATTATCTACACTATGTTGAATTACCCAGTCTTCAATCAAGACGGGTCAACATGAACGCCACAGGTGATGACTGGGTCTCATTTTCACCCGTTCATCTCTCGGTCTCTGCTGATGATCAATATGTACTCTGTACGACAGACCATTCGAGCGGAAGAATGATTTTATTTGCCACTGGAGAATCAAGGCAGGTACAAAATTATTATATTCATGCTACGGACAATCAGTTTGTGACGAAACGACATGTCTGGCATCCTTCTGGTCTGTATTTTTATGCTTCTGGTGGAGATGATCACTCTATTAATGTGGTTGAGGTCAAGACAGGTCGTATAGTCGACAGATTGGAAGGACATAAGGCCATGATTCGTTCACTTGTATTGGATCAAGAAGTAGGATTGATTAGCACAGGATATGATCACACTGTGAAGATTTGGTCTTATAAACAAACATTATCACGATAACCAGCTTGATTTGTAAAAATAGAATTTATTAAATTTGATTTAATATAACTTGAAATGACAAGAAAACATGTATTTTCTTGCTCTTGTCAGTTTTGAGAGGTTGTTTTCGGAGTATGAATATCCAAAAGAATAATCACGTGCCTTTACTGTGTAATCCTTTTTTTGTATTGTTTACCAACCAATCATAGATTAGTGGAGTAAACAAAAAGGAGGGTTATTTATTGGCCAATGAAAAGATAATTATAAATTGAACTGTTCTCCTCTTTTTTTTTTTTGTACGGCTCCAGACTTATTTATTGGTTTCATGCATCGGATATTTACGGATATTTCCGTCATTAGCATGTGTTTTATTAAACCCCACAAAAAAAAAAAAAGAAAATAAAAAAAATTAGAGATAAATCAGATATTCAATGGAAGAAAAATACAAAGAAAAAAAAAAAAGTGAGCTGTTTTATGAACGGAAAAAAAGGAAAGCTTTATTTTCATGCAGCTTTTTTGGGGGGAAAAATAAGAAAGCTTGAATGTTTTTTTTAGGATTTCTTTTGTGTAATGTTATTAGGTTTTGTCAGCAGGTGTTTTTAAATTGAATTGCGTTTAAAAAAAAAAAAAGGTCATTTTGAGGATCTTTCTTTTGTTTAATTTAAAAAAAATATGCCAAATAACTTTCATACAAGTCCAAGTAAAGGGAAAATTTTATAAACAAGTCAATTTTCTAATTATTTCTATAATAGGTCTTCGTTTAGCATGCGTGGTAAAATAAATTTAAAAATGAAAATAAAAATGAATTAATTTGATTTGAAAAAAAAGATGGTAGGATTACCTGGCAGAGGTAAAACTTATATTTCACAAAAAGGTAAAGCAAAAATAAATAAAATAAATAGTTTATTAAATTCTATAAAGTGTGCCGATATCTTCAATGGTTGGGTATTCATACTGAAGTATTCAATGTTGGCAATTATCGACGTAAACTGTTTGGAACAAAACAAGATCATTTATTCTTTGATCCTAGTAATCCTACAGGTCAACATCAACGAAAGACTGCTGCAAATGCTGCTCTTGAAGATATGATTCGCTGGTTTGATGAGAAACAAGGTACTGTAGCAATCTATGACGCGACCAACAGTACAAAGCAGAGAAGACGTTGGTTACATGATTTATTGACATCGCATGATATTCAAGTTGTCTTTATTGAATCTGTTTGTGAGGATGAAAAGATTGTTATCGAAAACATTCAACAAATGAAATTAGCATCTCCTGATTACCTTGATCGGGACCCGACTTGGGCTGTGGAAGACTACCAGCGCCGGATTGATCAGTACAGGGAACACTATGAACAAGTGACCGAGTCTGATTATACTTTTGTAAGAATGGTGAATGCTGGTACCCAGGTGATGATCAACATGGTGCGTGGTTACCTGGAATCAAGGATTGTGTATTACCTCATGAATTTACATACACAACCCAGAAAGATCTATATGAGTCGACATGGTGAATCCATGTTTAACTTGCAAGGCAAAATTGGCGGAGACTCAGATTTATCGCCTAGGGGTCAACTGTATGCAAAGAAATTGCCTGGGCTGATCAAGGAACATTTAGGGGATAAAAAGTTGGTTGTTTGGACATCAACCTTGAAGAGAACAATACAGACAAGTGCTTTATTAGACTATCCAAAATTAAATAGAAAGGCTTTGGATGAATTGGATGCGGGTGTATGTGATGGGATGACTTATGAAGAAATTGAAGAAAAATATCCTGAAGACTATGCGAACCGTGATGATGATAAATTCAATTACCGTTACAAAGGAGGAGAGGTAAAACGGTAGAAATAAAGTGTTGCATACTCATATTTCTTTAGTCTTATAGAGATGTTGTACTTAGATTAGAACCTATCATTATGGATCTTGAAAGACAAGGAAATATATTGATTATTGGTCATCAAGCTATCTTAAGATGTATTTATGCTTACTTTATGAATTATAATCAAGAAGATTTACCTTATATCAAAATACCACTTCATACTGTCATTGAGTTATCACCAAGAGCTTATGTATGTGACGAAAGAAGATATAAAGGCAAGTATTACACATCTCTCTCTCTCTCTCTCAATACATGCTCTAACCTATTTCTATAGTTGATATCGAAGCAGTCGATACACACAGACCAAAGACAGTACATAAAACAAGTCAAGAAATGAAAGCAGGAGGTGTAGGAAATAGTGAGAAGATCAATAATCCCATATTACCAATTAGCCCTGAATTTATGGCTTAATTCTTTTATTGGATATACTAAATTTGGCTATTCAATTCATTATTTATTTTTAATTGAGTCCATCTTTTCTTTTCTTTTCTTCTTCTTTTAAAATAACAATGCTTAATAATTGCTGTTTTTGTATTAGTCTCAAGTAATAATAATAATAAAATTCACTTTTAAAAAAAAAGCAAGTTTATAATTCATACTCAAATAGAACGGCTACTTTGTCCTTGGCCATCTTGGGAATAGCTAGTCATTTTTATAGCGCTTTTACTTTAACTGCATTATCGGGTGAATTTGATCATAATGACATTGGTGCTGTATTGGGTTTAGCTGCTTATTCTTTTTTTTCTGGGTTTGCTTGTTTAGCAGGTGCAATTGGTGTTTTCAAAGTATAAAGATTATTTTTAATGATATAACACTACTCACTCTATTGATCAGAATGATATCAAACATCTTCAATTCTTTTCCACTTATTATTGGATTGACTTGGGATTGCACACTTTCTTTGCTGTTGGTAGCTCTGTATTGCTCTTTAGTTTAGATGATGAAATTTGTAAAGAAATTGTAAATGAAATGAAAGACAGCATGCTGGATATGAATACTTGCAAATCTATTTATATTCAAACTGCTTGGATCACTACATTAACTATGGCAATTAGCATGTTATTAAAGGTACATATACTAAAAATCAAAAGGAGAGTATCCTCTCATCTTTCCCCCCTTTTTCCTTTCTTCCGTGCAATAATAACAATAATTTTATATAGCTTCATTTTGCATTTGCTATTTACTCGTATACTCAACATGTACGACAAGAAGAATCAATTCATTTTGAAGAACAAGTAGTTATTGTAACTTATCCTACATTCTACGATGAAAAACAGAAACCAATCTTCGTAGCAGGAAATGAATTTGTTGATAAAAAAAAGATTGAACAATAAAATGAATCTCCTTTCTTTTTTTGTATGTATTTAATCTCAGTGTCAATGTTAATGCAATTTTTATTCACAGATTAAAAGAGAGATAGTGTTCAAGTGCCTAAGATTGGGAATGCACTAACATCAAACAAGCTTATAACTTGTTCTCTACGCTTTCCATGCTGGCGATTACGATGATTAATACCATGAATATTTTCACAAAGAGAGTGGCGAGAGACTGGATTGGGATTCAAGTAAACTTTCCCTTTCTTTGGCTTGTTTTTATATTTGAAACTACCCCCATCCTTTTAAATAATATTATCAAAAAGAAAACTTTGACTGTCACTGACTTTTTACCTTTCCAATAAAGTAATTTTCTTCTTTCTTTTGAATAGCAACTGTGTTTTTCCATTGACTGTGATCTGAGCCTTCATTTGGTTTACGAGGTTCAGGAAGAAGGATAGGAGGAGACAAAGATTTCTTTTCTTCAAGATACTGTTCCAAGGTTTTTGTATTGTCATTAACAGAATCATCATCATAAAATTGATCATATTCAGGGGAGCTTGGATGTTTTGGGTTCCATTCGTCATTCAAACTAAATTTATTCACTTAATATTGGTACATTTTATCATAATCGACTTATTATTATTTTTTCTTCACCTTTGCCATTTAAAGCTACCGGCTTCACCCCATCCCATGATTGTCTTTTTTTCATTACCACTAATGAAATGATTTAATGAAAATGTATAATTTAATGACATGTAATACTTGCCGAATGATTGAACGACTATGATGATCATAATTTTTGTTCAAGTCTTTGTTCCAAACAGAATACTCTTCCATATTTTCATTCGCATCAGGCTCATCCCAACCCAAAGCGTTATCATTTTCTCCTAAAGAACATGAATTCACTACTCTTTTGCTCCAAATTGAAGGAGGAGAAACTTTTTGAATGTGAATCAATCATATTTTAGTCGTGGCTTTCCTTAAAAATCAATAAAGAGAACTTGTTTTTTACTTACTCGCAGGCACTCTTTTCTGGTTTACTTTGCGTTGTTCATGACGAATAAGTGGTTGATCACTTTCGTTCTTTTCTACAGGTCCTATATTTCCAAACCTATCCAAGTTCATATTCTCCTCACCTAAAAGAACAGAAAAACGATTTTGTATAAAAACCATGCTGTAAAAGTTTGAAAAAAAAAAAAAAAAAAAAAGAGAGAGAGAGTGATGAAAGACAAATGATATGTTCTTTATTAACAATAAACCACAGTTCATAAGAGATTATTTTGTTAATCTAAACAAGTATTGATATTTGAGTCAAGCTGTTACTCACCTGAATTAAACATGTATCCTTTAGGGAATGAAAGATAGAATGTACGTCTCTCTTGGATCTTTTTGAGGTTAACTTTTTTTGTCGAATATTTCCCCCTTTCTCTAGACAACATTTCATGTAAAAAAGGACTATCCCTTAAATAGATTAATAAGAAAATAACTGAAATAATTTATTATCTAATTTCTGCAACAAGTCCAGCAAAATCCGGCCATTCGTTTCTTTGCAAAGAATCCCTCAGGACATTGATCAGCCGTAGAGTAACAGGCTTTCCAACAAGCTTGTGGTTTCTTGCTCTTCTTGGCTGCTTCAGTCAGACCAGCGTTGATCAACAAAATACAAAGAGTCAAAGTGATAATGGCAGCAAATTTCATTTCTTTTTTTTTTTTGTAAAGAAAAGAAAAAAAAGACATGTAGGACATGTTTATATAGATTTTAAAGAAATGTAAAGTCCCCCCTCTGGTTATTATGATTACAGCTTAAGATTAAAAGAATGTCATATTTTAATCATACACTTCTACACATGTGAAAATCTATAACAAAATACGACTGCTACAATTTTTTATTTTTCATTACAATAAACAGACAAATGTCCATTATTTTTGGCAACAGTACCATCCACAGGGAAGCTCTTGAGCATTAAAGCGACCAGAACATTTAGTTTTGACAGGTGCACAGATATGTTGGCATTGAGCTTCAACAGTATGAACGTAATACAAAAGTGCACTCAACATACAGATGAATTGAATTGGGATTATCATTTTTTGATAAAATAACAAGAAAGCAGAATCAAATATCTTATTTATATGACGAAAAGAAATAAAGAAATTCAAAAACGTTATCCATAATGTTGTTTGATTGTGGTTTTTATAAAGAAATACTTTACTTTTATATTTATACACAATATCTGATTCTATCTTCTAGTGATTATATAAACATTACTATGAATTTAAGTGACAATGTAAATAGCCTTTACATTTATAGTCTTTCAGCAAAATCATTAATGGTAGAAAATGGGTGAGTTTTAAAACGTGATATTCTAATGGCACTATTGCACCACTTGGATTCAAATAAACCATTTTTTCTCAAAAGTTCGACCACCTTTTTCGAAAAAATGTCCAAGTGGCAGTGGAGCGACTGTATACGTTTAAATTTTGGCTTTTATTTATAAAAAATTAATGACCACTTTGAGCGCATGATGTCTAATATTGCATCGTTTTCGCCCTCGTCAAATCAATAACCAATGAATGGCAACTAAAAACCCCTTTGGGATCAAGGGTAAAAAAGATATGGGAGGAAGAAAGAAGGAAACAAGTGAATGTTACTAGTGAGGGGAAGAGGGTAGCCAATCGAGAAATCTTTGCCCTGGTCGGAATGCCGGTGATCGTTGGTCCTTGTCATGGAACAGGTACGTAAGAATACAGATGAATACAGAAAAATACAAAAAATATAGAATATCCACAAATCATCAAAAACAGCATTTAATCAGGAAAGCCGAAAACATATAAACAACTTCAATGTTTCATATACTTTACTTACTTACTTTTGTCTTTACTTTTCACAATATTCTTTCTTCACTACTTTAATTTTTAATTATTTAATAAATATCACCTAAAGTAAATTTCTTTTGTTTTTCTTTTATTTTACTTAACATCAAAAACAAGAAGTCTCTTGAAGCATATACACATCATCATAATCACTTTTATTTTATTTATTTTATTTTACTTTACTCAAAACAGTTTGATCTACTTAACAAGATCTGGTGGTCACTTATTACAAGCGAACTTATATTCAATCTATTACTATTTGGGAACCAAACACTATTCAAAACCTTGGCCTCAAGTCAAAAACCATTTATAACAAGCCTACTTTATACTACAAAAACCTTACAAACTCCAATCTCACAATAGGTCTGATAATTCCTATTAACTTTAATACCTTTGGGCGAAATTCTAAGATCTATTAACTTTAATAGGACCGCTAATAGGGTCCGTTGGGTGACAACTTTTTGATTTTGGGGTATTAGAGTTAATCTAATTGGGACCGTTGGGTTTACTCTAATAATAGTGAAGAAGCGGATATAGAAGTAGATGAAGTTGTTAATGCAGATTATAATATAATGCTTGGTACTTGTTCACAGTAAAATATTTTTTCACTTCCAATGACTGACCTTATCATTTTCATAGAATCTTCACAGCAACTAAAACAGTTTATAAATATTGCGTATCTACCAATACACCCTAAATCCATACCATATGAATATAGATTTTTATCAAGCAATCGTATTATGTCAGAGGTGCAGCATTACTGTTTAGTTTTTCAAGGCCAACCTTTCAGAAAATTTGTTACTTGGTGTTCCTCACAGAAGTTGAAGTTTTTGGAAGCAGAGGTGAAGAGAAAACATGAAACTTCAGCGACAAGGTCATCACTGCGAGGCGTATACGTATTAAAGGATAGCTATAAAGGTAATTAATGTGTTTATTATTATCACTATTACAGTATTAATAATTACCGCATCGTAGATGTTTTATTGGAAGATATTATCAAATTACCTGAAAGATATCAACAATATATCACGAATCTAAAACAAGAACAATACCGTATATTAGGTTATTGCCGCAAGTCGAAAACGACGGGGGTACCGCTAATGTAGTCGAATCGCTTCAATCAATGATAGTTGGATTACAAAAAAGGTCTTTAGTAGAAAATGTTTACGTTACAGTCAGCTGTAACTCTAAGACTCCCCATGCACAGAAGAGATTTGAAGAAGAAGAATATAATGAATGAATTATCAGACGTGACCAGTGACGCTCAAGGTATTCAATATCTTATATAAAATACTATAGAGTACAATTTTGCATTTAACTCTGACTTTTTGTTTGTAGACTTAATAAAGGATTTAGAAAAGGTGGATAAAGTGTGTTTATCGATTATTGATTCTGCGGGTTTGACTACAAACATGAACGATTTGGAATTATTTATTCGGTATGTGACATATTATTTTCTAAGCAAAACAATTAGCTAACTTTGGTTTCAGTGAGCACTCCAACTTAAAAAAAATTACCATAGATATTATAGTGCATGATAATCAAGTACATATATTAGAATGTGAGGACGAAATCATTGAAAAAAGATCTTTGTTTAGATTCGATGGCAGAGAAAATTTGTTCCGTCGCTCAAAGATATTGCCCCCTCCCACTCCCAATCAAATTTAGTTAATTTATTCTACATTTAAAAGATTTTTTTATTTATTAAATCTTGTATTATTTTATCGTTTCAAAAAGTTGTTTGGTTGCTTGCAAAATTGCAGGATATTGTTTATATTCTGATGGATTAAGATCCATTGATTTTAGCGAGCAAAAAAATGGGCGCTTAGGATTTTCAGAGAAGCAAATGGTCATACTTTCCATTTTATCGATGATCTTGGAATATTTATTTGCATTCTCCTGATTGTATGGCACAGCATAAAATAAACATATTGACTCTTCGCGAGAAATAACAACCATAATTTTTTTTAAGAAAAAAGCCAAGCGAAACGCTTAGATGGATCGAGAAGAACTCCTCATAAAAGTAGCCCAGGCATGGATGGATTACCCTATGAAAACTTGCATTTGATAATTGGTCATCCTAGATGCAAGTCTCTAGTACTAGAGGTTTACAATGACGCTATCAACAAGGTGCTTTTTCCAAAATCATGGCAAAAAACTTGTTTGGTTCTCTTGCCCAAGACTGGTGATCTTACAGGCCTAAGTAACTGGCGTCTAATCTCACTGATTAATACAGATTGCAAAATCTTTACAAGGATCATAAATAGCAGGATTATGGGTATCTCATCCAAATTGATCACTCGTTTCCAATCAGGTTTCATGCACAACATGTTTATAGGAGATTATGGCTTCGACTGTCGGTTGATTATGGAGGATGCCTCTAAATCAACGCCAATATCAGAAAATTTAGGGGTCATGTTAGATCAAACAAAAGCCTACGATCGTATTCACTCCAAATATTTGTGCAAAGTACTAAACAAGTTTGGTTTCCCGATAAATTCATCAAGTGTATCCATGACCTTTTCTTTAGTAATTCAATTTCCGTCAACATGAATGGATCCTTGTCTGACAGTATACAACAATTGCGCGGATTACGTCAAGGAGACTCGATTTCATCTATACTTTTCAATCTTGCAATAGAACCATTCTTATTATCCATTCTTCACAATGAGATCATTGATGGTTACTGTCTTAAAGCTAGGAGATTGAACTCTGACTTGCAATTAACAGCACCAAGATCAGTCAAATTATTAACCTATGCAGGCGATATACTCATATTTATCAATTCTAAGGAAGAATTTCTAGAAACCACAAGAGCGTCTAAAAGTATATAATGGTGCGTCTAACTCTCAAGTAAATTATTCCAAGTCGGTAGTATTTCCTTTAGCCAGTGGAACCACATTCAACAATCGAGAACTCAAAGAACTAATCAGTCATAATGGTCTCAGGTGGTTTGACTCTCAATTATTAGGGCACATAAAATACCTTGGATATCCAATGTGATTCAATTCCGATCAAAGAACTATATTCTATAAAGAAACCATCAAGAAGCTTGAAAACTCGATTAACATTCATTCACAGCGTCAACTTTCCGTTTATGGCAGGGCACACATTGCTAATACACTCATACTCTCCAAGTTGTGGCATTTTCTGCGAATTACAAGTCTCCCGAAAAGCTTTTACAACAAGGTGTCTTCTATCGTGTATCAAATCGTGACTCATAACCTGTTTCCCAGGATTGCTCGGACAGCTTTAAAACAGCCGAAAAAAAAAGGTGGGGTTTCGTTATTGGATGTAGAAGTTCAGCAAAAATTTTTTCCAGTTTCGATATATCAATTCATTACTGTTAAACTGTTGTCAAAGAATGCCAGACTTCCTGTACAAGGTGTTGATATTTACTCTGCAATCTTCCTTTGATGCTCCCTCACACGTCATCCCTTTGATATTCAAACATTCCAGATCATACGGTAACATGAAAGGCCTCCATCCACTAATCCCTATGTTTAGTGCTTTAGACTCCTATCCTCGTTTACCAACCGAAAATGACCTGACAATAGCATCACAAACTAGTCTACTCATTCCATTCAAAGATATATGTGAAGAAGACCCACAAGAAAAATTCAAGTTTAGCAAGTTTCTTCGAGCACAAAAAGCATATCATTTCTTTAGACGAGATTTCCTTTCAAATGGCATACAATTCAAAAACAGACAACATTGTGACTCTCCCAATATTCTACAAAAAATAAAAATGCTGTTCTTATTGGAAACCTTACCTTCAAGCCGTATTTTGCATCTTTATTATCAGCTGAACAGCAAGATCTTGAATTGGACAATGAAGAACATCCAACTGAACCAAATATCAACTTTGGCCCATTCATTCAACAGATAAGCTAGAAGATATCAATATAGCAGCATTGAAGAATCGTTAACTAAAGACAATGTTCAGCTTCAACTCAAACTCACAAATCACAAATATAAGTCCTAACAACTGGAAAGCTTTTATCAGTAGCCCTATGCACCATGTTCCTAAGAATGTATGGTACAGACTTCTTCATAAGAAATTATCCACTCGCGCCAGTTTGCATAGAATCATCCCACCCAAGGTAGATGACGGCTACTGCCAATTGTGCAAGCTACCAGAAACAGAGCAGCATATGCTCTTTACTTGTATTTAAAAACAAGACTTGTGGAACGCAGCTTTCAAGAAATACTTGTCAAATCCTAAAGACCCCAATTGTAGCACAATATTCCAGGATTTATCCACACTTAGATTATCCAAGTATTACATCTTGCACTATCATGATAAGGCTACAATCTAGGATTTTTTTGCTACAGTCATTCGATTCATTTGGAAAGCCCACTGGCAACAATTCTTTGAACAGACTCCTGTCGTGGATGAAATTGTCCTCAATCAAATTCAGAAGGAGCTATTGAAAATATCTGCTTACAATTCTCTATGCTAATTTCTTTGTATTTTTGCGACAAGTCACTGTTTAGTACACTTATATCGCTCTTAATCCTTATACTCTGATGAGTTTTAATAAACATTAAAATTTTCATCCATAAAAAAAAAAAAAAAAAAAAAAAAAAAAAATATTTATACTGGCTTGTCAGCTTATCCTCCATTCTCAAATTCACTTTTTTGTAAAATATTCATAAGACGAAAACATGGTATTATCTGCAATTGACAACGATCGACAAAAGAGGCTATCGGATCTACTAGCATTTGTTCAGGAAAAGAAGAAGCAAAACGAAGAGGACGCAGCAGCCAAATCGCAAAATGAAGAACAATCAATCAAACCTTTAGAAAATCAACTTCCTAAAAAAAGATTAACAAAACCAAAAGCAGCTTTACCCGATTATCCACTAGGAACTGATTCATCTATCAGACTCGATATAGATCTTCGACCTGAAATAGAAGTACGACCCTATCAACAAGAAGCACTTGATGCCATTGTGGACAAGACGTGCGATCCACCTGTCGCTCGCTCTGGTATCATTGTGTTGCCATGTGGTGCTGGTAAAACATTGACTTCAATACTGGTTGCTGCAGCCATCAAAAAGCCAATTCTTGTCGTTTGTTCAACCATCATTGCTGCGGAACAATTTTCAAAAGAATTCTTACGCTTCACCAATTTGATGGCTTCCAAGACAGGCATGTTTGCCGGGGCGAAAAAGTGGCCATTCAACGGTCCCTCAGGTGTGCTGTTCACTACCTATACAATGCTTGTGGACAGCAAGAACCGTACAGCTGATTCGAAGCGTATGAGCACTTTTATCGACAAGACCGAGTGGGGATTGGTTATTCTGGATGAGGTTCACTGTGTACCTGCAAACAACTTTTCAAAGGCGATTTCAAAAATCAAGACCAAGGTTCGATTGGGTTTGACAGCGACTATGTTACGTGAAGATGAAAAGATTGGCGATTTAGATACCTTGGTAGGACCTACGCTATATCATGCCAAGTGGAAGGAGTTGGCAGACAAGGGATATATCGCCAAGGTGGTTTGTACCCAAGTAGAGTCAGACATGAATCCTATCACACAAGGTGCGTACGATTCAGTTCAGACAGGTAATTTGCTCGGACAAGGCCATCATTTAAAGAGTCTTCTTGCCATTCTTCACCCAAAAAAAATACAAATTTGTCAGCGTCTGATTCAATACCATGAGGCTCGTGGAGATAAAGTGCTCGTATACTGTGATCACATTGATGCCCTTAAACTATATGCTCAGCATATCGGTCGACCCTTGATCTATGGTGGTACTCCAACCGAAGAAGCACGTCAACTGCTCGCTCGATTCCAAATTGATGTTCAGGACACAGATGAAGAGCTCACCTGGAACCAGATGGCCACCCGACGCTCACTCAAGGCCAAGCAGATCAATACTCTTTTCCTTTCCCGTATTGGCGATACCTCTCTTGATTTACCTGCTGCCACTGTCCTCATCCAGGTCTCATCCCATTTTGGCTCTCGTCGTCAAGAAGCCCAACGTTTGGGCCGTGTGCTTCGTGCAAAGAAGCGAAATGAAAAGGGCTTTTATTCTCGATTCTATACACTCGTCACCAACAATACACATGAAGTTCAATTCTCTGAAAAGCGTCGTCAGTTCTTGGAAGAGGACTGCGGTTACGGCTATCAGATCTGGAAAGTAGGGAATGAAAAGGAGGGCGGTTGGGAAGTCGAGACACACCGCGATGACTCTGCACCCGATGATGATGAAGTCAAGTCTGACCCATTAACCTGCACTATTCAAGGCGCCGATATGCGTCCTTATGCTACAGATGAAGAAGAGAAAGGTTTGGTTAGCTATTTAGCAGGACTGAAAAACTTTTTAGTAGAGGAAGAAGAAGAAGAAGACTTGGTTACTCCTGCTACGGTTGGTACAAAAAGAAAAAGAGATGAAAAATAAAAATTTATTGTTTTATCACACTTTAATCTATTTCTTTCCTTGCTTCTTTTTTGCAAGCACTTTCTTTTTACTTGTCTTGACCAATTTAAATTTACTGCCATCATCTTTTGTAGCGCGAGTACCTTCAAATCTCTTTGGAGCAGGTAATGGTTTGCCAGATTTACCAGATGGTTTCTTTGCAGGCATCTTTTTACCACCTTTCTTCTTTGGTTTCTTATCAGGGACACCTCCCTCGGACACGGGTATCTTACAGCGTTGAACACGAATCTTTGTCTTGTTGCGAAACTTCTTTTCATTCGCTAATGCAGCATCCACATCATCACGTTCCTTAAATTGCACATATCCAAATCCTTTACCAACATTGGTCTTTGCATCTCGAATGATACGCACAAATTCAATCTGTCCACATTCTTTGAAATGCTCCCAAAGCTCCTCCTCCTCTGCATCGAATGGCAATCCACCCAAAAAGACGGATCGCTTACGGTCATGCACCTTGTTGTTTACTGCGCTGTCAACACGTACATGCTTATCCATAAAGACCGTACCGTTTAATTCGACAGCTTTGGCAACTGATTCCTTTTGTTCAAAGACGATATATGCATTCAAAACATCGCGCGATGAGTGAAGTTTACGAGCCAAAAAGGCTGATTTACGATCCATAGGTTCTGAAAAGGCGACTGATCTGAAACGAATTGATTCAATTTTACCGCATTCTTTAAACTTTGATTTCAATTGTTTATAACCTCCCTACATACAATTCATTGCTTTTAGCACAAAGGAAAAACAATGATAAACTTTATACCTTTTCGATACAAGCAACAGGTACATTTCCTAAAAATACAGTTCTTTGTTCCTTTTCTAATTTTTCCTCTTCAGTTAATTTCTTTATCTTCTTTTTCTCTGGCTCTTCTTTTTCTGCCAATTCTTCTGCTTTTCTCTAAATTTAAAAAATATGAGATCTCTTGTGATGAAATAATAATAATAAAAACCTTTAGTGAAGCAGCTAATAACTCTTTTGCTTTTTTGAATCCCAAGAAAGCTTTATTTCCTTCTTTTTTCTCTTGCTTTTTCTTTTTTTTTTCTATATCAGCAAATACTTTTTCTGGTAATAAAGGTTTGACAGCAATTTCGCTTTTGCCAGCCTTAAAAAGGAAATCAGGACAAAGAAAATATTTAAAATGATGTATACGTTACTGATTGTTTAAACAAGCCGTCTAAATGGCTATCAATTTTAGTTGTAGTAAATAATCCACTCATGTTAATTAATAAAAAAAAAAAGAAAAAAAAAAGAGAATCAACGAAACATGCAGAGCAAAAGAAAAGAAGACTGTGACTTCTATCTTGTGGCTTTTCAAATTAAAAAGGGTGCATGAATTTCAAAATACAACAATACAATCTCATGTCAAAAAAAGAAGCAAAAGGGGAATTGATATTTCATCATTTAATGATCAAAAGAAGCAATAATATAAGGTTATGATATAAGCATGAGCAGGAACTCTCGGTTTATTATACCTTTCAAAGAGAGAGAGAGGGTCTATTAAAAGCGCATGCCGAACCATTTGGTTTCGATCCATTCGTGTATTATTAACTTGATTTCACCATTCGAGCTTCTTGTATTCGACAAGGAAAAAAGAAACATCTAGAGGAACATGAGAGGGAATGAAAAGACAATTGATGAAAAAGAAAGCTTTGGTTAATAAGCATCATTTTAAATGCCATGAAGAAAGGTATTTTCATCTCAATGTGTGAAACATTTTCAAAGACAAGTTACGAAACTGTTGATTTTATCTAAAGTGAACATTTCATCACTGCATTGAATCGTCTGTTTGAATTTGTGCAAGTGAAAATTTTTTTCACTTGACCCAATCCTTTGGCTGTCAAGGACAAGAGCAGAAGGTAGAAGTTGCACAAGATGAAGTCTTGTCGTCTATCTGATCCATTTTCTCACAAAAAAGAACACAATCTACTTCTTCGACATGTACAATCGATCATAAACATCTAGCGCCGCTAAGACCCCTTTGTTGTTTCTTTTAAATCTTTTCCAAACAGTACATCAATAACTTGGAATGGCTATCATCCAAAATAATCTTGTCTCACGATTTGAAAGGATATATTCGAAATCTGAAAGTAAGCTATTGCTTTGCAACCTTTTTTTTTTTTTTTTTTTTTTTTTTTTTTTTTTTTTTTTTTTTTTTTTTTTTTTTTTCATTGAATGCAGAAAATTTGTATACCGCACATGATGAAAAGCAATCTGATATTAACAACTTGGAAGCTCTAGTAGCTGTATGATCAACGATGTGATTGTAGTACTGGAACTTAAAAAGTATGTTCAATGTTCAGCAAAATATCCTAAGCGAACTGTTTTTATGAATACTGAACACGATGTCTATAAGCTATTGCAATTCAGTGGAAAACTTGAAGTATTTCTTTTGACAATATGCCTCTTATCTTTCAACGATTAGTCAAGGAATATAAACATGTTAATCAAGTGTTCATCAACAAATAACTGTAAGCGTCATGTTATTACTGACATGTGGGTTCAAATAGGCTGTTTTACTTTCACAAAGCTAAAATTCGTGCGGTCGCCATTTCAGATACTGTTCAGATACCGCCGAAAACTGTCAGGTCAATAAGTCAATGCAAAATAACCGGCTTTATACTGCCAAGAAAGAATTCAGAGCGGCCAAAGGGAGATAATAGAAAGAACCGAAAATACCTGAAGGGATGGATCTATTTGCCACTTGTGATCAGCCAAAGTTGCAATTTAGTAGAATGGAGATAACCGTCTCTAGATCGACGCTTATCCTTTGTTTGAAGAATCTTGGGTTCGACTTGTTTTCTGTATAGTGCCTTGTGGTAATAAATCAAGTTTACTTTTATACTTTAATCTTATATATGTTCACAATGAACAATTTAGATTGAAGAATGTTTGACTGAGGATGAAGGTGTCTTTAGGATGTTATCAATGTTTAGAATGTTTAAACAATTTTAATGAATTGAAATGTGTTTTCTATAAGCTGCTGATTTTAAGGAATATCAATAAAAGACATCAAATGGTTCTAATGGCTATCCTTAAAGGCTTCTTTGAAACTATTCTCCCTATTTGATAGTTTCATCTCTTGTTGATTGACTCATTTTATTTATAAAACTGGAACCTTCTCCCGTATGGAACATATTTTTATATTTTTCGTCTATCATACATTGTTCTGATCACCCACTAGGACTATCATTGAGTGATTTCTAGCTGAACAAAGAGCTTATGGGATGTTCCTAGGTATTTTTAACTGACATGAGAGTATGGAAGGAGAAGAATCGGTCAAAGATGATCAAACAGACAAGAGATTTGTTCATCTTTGATTTATTTGCCCCATTCGGCAAATATGCTCTAATTGTTTGGTCCTGCATTTCACAAGAAAAAGTTTTGCAGTTTCTTTTGAATACGTCAAATATTTTATCTGCACCCAAACCATAATCAATAGACTGATTTTAAAATGATCAAAAAGTGATCGCCTACATTGTTTTTAAAAATCCAAAAAAATTATAATTTTGAAACATAAAAAGCATAATCAGGAACATGAGGCGTTCAGTTTTGATTTGTACTCCTTTAATAACGAACCTTGAATTCTACCCTTTCTCTAGAATAGAGTCCAGGCTTGACAATGCAACTTTTAGCTTGAATTCCAAAGATTAGTTTACACCAGATAAATATAGCCACGCGAATGAGAGAATATAGTTTGTGTAACAGTGTGCCTTGTTTACTTTTTTAACTTCAATTTATGAAACAGTGCAAAAAAGAAAGGAAATTGATTCAAGAAACTAAAAACGATAGGAGATGGGGGAGAAAAAAAAAAGGAGTGAAAAGAAAGATGAACGGTAAAAGTTGAATCTTTTTCTATAAAATTATTGTATTTGAAGTAAATCTTGTTTGATTATCAAAGAAAAAAAAAAAGTCTGTGAGTGAGTGTGTGACGTTAGAACTCGTGCATCTTTACCAAGGCTGAGACTTTTTTTTTTCCCTCTTTCTCTTTCTCACTCTCACTCTCACACACACACATTTGTTCCTCCTTTCCTTTAATAATCATGTATTCTAAACAACAAAATATGACAGAATCAAGGTTTAGTGTCAATTCAAATTTAATGAATTATTCTATTCCGACTGGAACAGATAAAAGACGAGAGATAAAGCAAGGTGATTCTGATACACGCACACGACAGTTGGAAGCACAAATTGAACAATTGACACTACAAAATGTGAAACTACAGAGAACCAATCGGCTGTTAAAAGTAGACACAGATAATTTAATCGAACAACGTACAAGTCCACTAGAGAAGACGATTGAGGAATTAACAGTAGCCAATGTCAAATTACAGAGAACTACTCGTTTATTACAACAAGATTTAAATGAGCGATTAGAGGAACTGAATGGATTGAAAGAAAAGCAAATCATTCAAATGAAATCAGTGGGACCCGAGTATGAATTTTTAGTGCAAAATATAAATTTATTACAAAGACAGGTAAATGTGTTGTTGAGAGGGATAAAGACTGATGATAGAATAGATTGCTGGTCATCCTATTTGTGAAGGTACTTGCTGTTTTACGATGAAGCCTATCGATCAATCTACGATGATCATGACACTACCATCTACTGAAAATGAAGAAGATGAAGGATTAGAAGCACAGCATATTTGTCGACCAGTGATTCATTCGGATATATCGCAAGGATCTTATGCGATGGACCTTGAAAAGAGAATAATGAGATTAGAAAAGATTATCGAAGAACAAGATGAAGAGAAAGAAGAAATATTACGTCAACAGAGTGATAAAGATAATGACTTTGAGACACTAAAGAAGGAATTAAAAGTGAAGGATGAGATTGTGTCTCAATTAGAACAAGATTTTATGTGTTTAGAAGATCAATTGGAACATTTGCAAAAGGTATAATGAATCTAAACAGTTTCGATACTCACTCTTTTTAGGAATTAGAAAGTAAAAATGTAAATAAACAAATCAATAATACTATTCAAGATCCAAAAAAACAATCACAACTCTTGATGGAATCAAAAAGAAGATCATTAGCCATAAAAGATACTGATTTATTGGAACAGATATTAAAGAGTGATTTATCAGTTGGAGAACAACCATATACCAGCAGCAGCAGCAGTAGTAGCAGTAGTAGTAGCAGTAGTAGTAGTAATAGTAGTTTGGATGAATTCATAGTAGAAAATGATAAATGTGATTCAATCTCATTATTCCCCTGTACTTTTAATCCTCATCCTTGTTATACCAGTGAACAACATCACACAAAAGAACCTTACATTTTATTTACATGCATCACAGTTACACTAGCCATTGCTTCTCAACTAGGTTTAACAGATGACTGGACAGTGCCCATCACCTTGGCTACTTTAGTTTCTGGATTCCTGTGGTCAGAAAATAACAAGAAAAAATCAATTTAATTCACATAATAAATCCTCTGTTCATATTTATCCTTTACTTGAAAAATAGATGCATAGACTCCCTATTCTCATCTCTTCTATTTAATCTTTTTTAGGAGTCCACTTTCCTTCATTTTTAAACACAGCCACAAGTAGAAGTGACGTAAAAAAATATATATTTTTTTTTTTTTTGGACGGAAAAAAAAAAAGTTTTTTCAAGTGATTAATAAATAGGCAATGAGTGATTGGGGTAAAGAAAAGAAACAGGGGGAAAAAAGGGATAAACTGAGCATTTTCCTTTTATTTAGAAGAAGAATTCGAAGTTCAAGTCAACAATAACAAAAGCAACAATAAGCCCAAGATGGCTTGGGACGAAGAAGATGCTGAGGACGACAACAGTGTCAAGGAATCTTGGGATGATTCTGAAGAAGAAGAACAAGTCCCCAAGAAAACCGAGCAAAAGACAGTGACACCACCTGTCAAGAAGAACTTGACCTTGAAACAAAAGATTGCTGAAAAGGAAGCATTATTAAAGGAACAGAAAAAGAAGAAGGCTGCATTGGTATGTGTTGACGTGTGTGTGTGTGTGTGTGTTGAAAAGATGCTAATGATCCACTAGGCCAATCGTTTCTTGGATGGCGAAACTGAAGAAGAAAAGTTTGAACGTGTTCAAAAAGAAGCAGGAATTAAAAAGGAAGAGATGGAAGGATCAGAAGGTGTTGGTAAGTTATCTTGTAGTCATCCAACCGATGCTTATTCATTCATAGCCAAGAAAGCACCTTCAAAACCTGTTGAATCCTTAAAGCCTCGTACGCGTGCTGATTTTGAAGAATTCAGACAATTACTCACTGATTTAATCCTTCAACAATCCGTAAGTTTATTGAATGCTTTCAAATTTTTTTTTAATTATATTCCACAGCATGTCTCTGGTTATCCTACTTTTCTTGATCAATTGGCCCGTGATTTAGCTCAACCCATGAAAGACATGGATGTACGTAAAGCAGCTTCTAGTTTAACAGCACTTGCGAATGATAAACAACGTCAACAAAGAGAAGCATTGAAGAACAGTAAGAAGACAAAGGGTAAAGTTCAACCTGCAAAAGCAGCACCCGTTCAATCATCAAGAGAATATTCAACTACTTATGACGATTTTGATGATTTCATGTAAAAAAAAAGATATAAAATGTATTAATCCTGATTCTTAAAAACACGAGAAAAAAAAAAAACCTTTTTAACGGAGTTTTTTTATCATTTTCATTCATCCATTTCATTGTAAAAAAGATGGATTGGTTTCTATTTCTGGAATTAATACAAGAAAAAAAAAAAAAAATACGCCACTTTTTTAATATCTGATTGAGGGAGTAAAAAGATGAAAATATCTTTTTTGTTATCAATGCTGATAAAAAAAAACTATAAAAAAAAAACTCCTTTTTCTCTCTCCTTTTTAATAGAAGCACATGTTAAGAAACGTGAGAAAGTACAATGAATTGAAAGATTTCATTGGGCGATGTGATTACTTTACTTTTTTTTCTTTACTCATTTAACGTTTATCAGTTTTATCATGAATTAAAATGGCGCGATTATTTTTTTATTACTTTTTTTTCTTTCTTTTTTCTTTCTTTTTTTTTTGTTTCTTTTCTTCTTCTTTTCTCTTTACATTTTTTTTTTATTAAAGAATCAATGACTTTATTTGAAAGAAAGGATCAAGAATTAAATATTCCAACTTGGACAGAAAATGATAATAAAAAACAAGAGGACCATCATCCACAGGGTGTAACAGTATGTGCTAATTGTGAAACGACTACAACACCTTTATGGAGAAGAGATACGAATGGAAGGACGATTTGTAATGCATGTGGACTTTATTATAAACTACATTTGGTTCACAGACCAGCAACGATGATGAAGACGGTAATCAAGAGAAGAAAACGCTGTCATACGGAAGAAAAGACACAACGTACAAAGAGAAGACGTCATGAACAAAGTGAAGAAGAAAGTGAAGAAGAAGAAGAAGTAGTAGAAAAAGAAGAAGAGATGCCGATGGTCACTAAATCAAGTACACTGTCTTCTTCATCCTCTGTGACTTCAAATAGTCCATCTCCTTCTATTCAACCCATCGTTTTACCACCACTTTATCATCACAGACGCGATCTTCATGTCTGTTCAAATACGATCGAATCACAAAAAGAATACAGAAATCATTTACAAAGAGAAGTTCATCGTCTGAATAACTTGTTATCCGAAACAGTTTCCATGTTACAGCAAATGGATCATGCTTTATCCAATCCAATATTGGAAGGTGATTCATGTCGTCACTGTTATTGTGCTCAAGATACCAAAGAAGAACATCAAGTCGCACGATCCCTCTTATCCCTCGCTCGTTCTCCTCCACCCAAAGAAGACAATCATCATCCATTCATGAATCGTTTACCTCCAATTGCATTACCTTCATTTTTACCCTAAACAAAAAATTAAAAATAAAATTGTACGATAATTTTATATAAAAATCATTTTATTCTATAAAATATACACACTTTTTATTTCTTTTGATAAGCAGCATCGTGTACTTTTTGAGCACGACCTGAGGGATCTTCAGGACAACCCCAATCGGCTCTAGGGATCCATCTGACGACGGAAGCAGTACAGGCCTCTTGAGGATACCACTGTTCAAACATGACACGGTACATGTAAGCTTCCTTGGTTGTAGGCACATCTTTAGTCCATCGACTGGCTGCTTGAGCAAATTGATCGTCCGAGATCTTGTTCTCACTCACTTGTTTCAAGGTATCAATCCAGCTGTAACCCACACCATCCGAGAATTGTTCCTTTTGACGCCAGAGGATTTCCTTGGGTAAATAAGGTCTTGATTCATCATCAAAGGCCTTGCGCAAAATGTACTTTTCCATACGTCCCTGACTACGATCATGTAACTTTTCAGCAGGATCAATGTTCATGGCCACTTCTAAAAATTGCTTATCCAAAAAGGGTACACGGGCTTCGACACCCCAGGCCATGGTAGACTTGTTGGCACGAAGACAATCAGAGGTATGCAAGTTCTTTACACGACCGACTGTTTCTGTGTGGAACGCATCCTTATCGGGAGCGTTGTTAAAGTACAGATAACCACCAAAGACTTCATCTGCACCTTCACCAGACAAGACCATCTTGACACCCAAGGCCTTGATCTTACGTGATAGGAGATACATGGGAGTCGAGGCACGGATGGTGGTGACATCGTAAGTTTCCAAATGGTAAATCACGTCACTGACGGCATCCAATGCTTCTTGAATCGTGAATGTGTATTCGTGATGAACCGTCTTTAAAAACTTGGCGACTTCACGAGCGGCTACTAAATCGGGTGATCCAGGAAGACCGATCGAGAAAGAGTGAAGACGAGGCCAGAGAGAGGGACCGCCTGTGGAAAAGGAGGTTAGATTCGTTCGACGTCATCCGTCTTACTTACTTTCATCAAAGTTTTCAATGTCACTTTCAGATCCTCTGTAACCAGCAGCAATCTTTTCAGTTTCACGAGCAGCAATAGAAGCAATCAGACTGGAATCAAGACCACCCGACAAGAGAACACCATAAGGTACTTCAGCCATCAATCTCTTACGAACCGCTCTTTCAAGAGATTCACGCAAAACCTTGTAATCAAGAGCCTTTGAGGGCACCCGGCTACCATCCCACCAGGTAGGATCAAAGTAACGAGTGGTCTGTTGAGTGTCAGAGTCATAGACATGACCAGGAGGGAAAGCCAAGATCTTGTCACAGTCTTCGTTTAATGATTTCAATTCAGAAGCAAAGTAAACGGTACCAGGCATCTTGGAGTTCCAACCATAGTAAAGAGTGGTGATACCAATAGGATCGCGAGCAGCAATCACCCGATTACGTTCCTTGTCCAAGAGAACAAAGGAGAACATGCCATCTAAACGTGGGACGAGATCTTTATCTAATTCTTTGTACTAAACCCATCATCAGTAAATTCATCAACAACAGACAATCGACACTTACAGCGTGCAAGATGACTTCACAATCAGATTCAGTCTTGAAATCATAGTCTTCCTTTAATTCATTTCTTAATTGTTTGTGGTTGTAGATTTCACCGTTCACACAAAGAATGAGCTTTTCATCTTCACTCACGATAGGTTGAGCACCAGAACCTGATTGAAATAAGTCATCATCCTTTCTTATTCAACTATCTCCCACTTACTAACACCCACAATAGCCAAACGTTCATGACAAAAGATGTGGTTCTTTGCGATCACACAGCCTGACCAATCTGGACCACGGTGTCTGATTCTAAGAGAATATGAGAGGATGTTTACAAGATGATAAGCTTACTTTTTTGAAAGATATAAAGCACGTTGACGATAAGCTTCTACGTCACCTTGATAGTTGTATACAGCAAAGATACCACACATTTTGATTGAAAGAGAAGAAAAGAAAAAAAAAAAGATGTGATTCAGCATTGGCTTTTATGGTGCCTCTCTTTCTTTTTTATTATCTCCGTTTGAAATGTGTCGTAGTCCTTTTCTTTTTCCATCGTTCATTTTATTTAAAAGAGTGGAAATATATAAAAAGAGACAAGAAAAGAGAGAGAAAGAGAAAGAGAGAGAGAGAGAATGGATTCATTCTGTTTGAAAGAGTAACAAGCATGAAAGGGTAACTGAAAAATACAAGTTTTTTTTTTTTTTTTGGTATGAAACTTGCCCATCATGAGTCACTGAACATTTTCCTTTTATAGAAGTGACTCCTCTTGAATCCATCATGTCAAACACATCTTTCTGTTATCTTATCGTAAAAGCAGTAAAAAAAACCTCAAGTCTTTCTCTCTCTCTCTCTCTCTTTCTTTTATATCTTTTTTTTTTCTTCTTTTTTTCATCTTTTAAAAAACTAATAATAATAATAATAAAAAAGAAAATAAAAAAATATATAAAAAAAATAAAAATACGGAACTTATCGGCTTTGATAATGAAAAAAAAAAAAAAAAAAAAAGGGTCCTTTAAAGTTTTTATGATGAATGAGAAACAAGTATGAATGGGGTGTATATCAAATGGGAAAATAAACAGATATTTACATCCAATGAACTTGTTTTCACTGATGGATACCACCTAGGCTTTGTTCTATCATTCAACCTATAAAGCTTTGAATACAAGATCCAATACGAGTTGATTAGAGTTTGCTTTAGATCAAATCCAATTGATTTCAATGTCAGAAACCAATCAAATCTATATTTTACTTGTTCTTTGTTCTATCGACTTTTGAAAGCATTCGATTGGTTTATGTAAAGTCAATGGAGAATGAATTGAAAGGAGATCGTGAGAAATAGGAAGAAGGGTGGATTGTGGTTTATAAACTAGACTGTGCATGATGAATTGCGTACAATTTAAATGACAACATTTAACAAAAATAGTTCTTTTTATAACTCAATCTTACTGTCATTCACAAGAAATTAAAAAGTAGCGAGATCATTTCATAATGAATTAAGAAAATGACTGCAACGGATAATATTCTAAAATATGAACAAGTCATACGATGATTCAATCAAATTCTTCATTTTTGTCATTTATAAAAGAACCCTGAACATCCCTACTTGACTTTTTACTTTTTAAAAAGTCAATCGACACTTTCAAGAAAAAAAAAGAAAGGTGGGCGCATCTGCATACTTGTGCCACATGATATGCAAATAACCTTTTAAGAGTCTCCATGGTCAATACCTCATTCTTGCTTTTTTTTTTTTTTTGTGCCAAGACAGATTGGCTCATCATTTCTATCTTTCTTTTCTCAGACTAAAATAAAGGATAACAAAGGCGAGAGAGAGATTGAATACAATCATGAATTCTTGTCTACTCACTGTTTCGTGTGATATTCAACCCCAAAGAGGGTCATCTTTTTTGTCTTTATGAAATCAATGGACTAAAAGATATCGTCTTCAATCGATATCCTCCACTTGTATTCAATAGGTGATAATACATTTTATATAAAAAAAAAAAATGAAAAAAAAAAAAAATGCTTAACTTTATTTTAGATTAAAAACCCTTCTTTTTTTTTTTAGTGGAAAAATACGGCAAGATAGTGTATAAAACTCAACGAATAAAAGTTTTTTATATAAAATTTTCATTTTTTTTTTTTTTTTTTTTTTCTTTTTTTTTTTTTTTTTTTTTTTTTTAATTCTACATTTTATTTTCCTAGTTATGAAAGACACGATATTTGACTATAAAGAAGAGATAAAAAGAGAAAATGTTGTTTATCATTTTCAACCAACTCAACGGTTAGACGCCATTAAATCTGTTATAATGGATCGATGCAAACAAAGGCAATCACTTAAACTTCCTTCTCCACCACCTGTAGAACACATTGGTGGTTTACCTTCTCCACCTGTTGAAGAAAAGAAACCTGTGTTGGAAGAAGAAGAAGTGAATAGGATGAGTTGCTGTGACATTCAAGCCAAGATTGAATTATTAAAAGAAGAAAAACACAGGTTATTTCAATTAATCAAACAAATGATGTTGGAAGAACAATTGAAAAAAAAACAAGAACAACAATTACTCATTCAAGAGCAAGAAGAACAAGAAGAAAAGAAACGATGGGAGCCATCTCTGTCAGAAAAGCAAAATTATTTTTATTCACGTCAACGATATAACAATTCATATACACCAATAGTAAATTGATTTTTATATACACTCTCACATCATCATTAACTCTTCTTATTAGCAACATCATCGACCACCACGTCCTTTCAATAATAATTCAAGGTCTCCTTATTCAAGATAAAAATTCACTCTAAAAGAATTTGTATTATATTTTCTCTCTCTCTCTCTCTTTTTTTTTTCTTTATGCATAATGTCTAATTCTCTCTCTCTTTTTTACATAAAAAAAATTTGGTTTTTTTCCTTTTTTTTTGGTTTTTTTTTTTTTTTTTTTTTCCATAAAACATAAATACGCATATAAAAATTACACATTTTAAATCTTTTTTGCTATCCAACTATTATATCTGGTAAATCCACGATATTCTTCAAATTCAGTTAATATTTCTTGCACAGCCAAATCAAAATCTTCAGATGCCACTCCCCATTTCGACATGTAAACACTTTTTCTATTTTTTAAATAGGCTTTTTGGATTTCCTTGTTTATAAAACCAAACTGTTTCAAGTCTATATTTATCATTAGCTCTAGAGAATGAATTATTTTTGGTCAACATACCTGCTTCTTGTGGCCATTCCCCAATAGGAATATCAAGTGTACGTGATTCGATTTGTTGAAAACCAGTGGATCTCAACTCTTCTTCTAAAGTGGTTGTGAACTTGAAGTCTAAACCCAACTCATCATATTGTGTTTGGTGAAATTCGTCAAATGCAGTTTGTACAGGTCCAGGGTTATGATGCCACAAATCGGCTTCTACTAATTCAATAGTACCTTCTGGTTTCAACACTCTATACATCTCACTCAAAACATGCTGCCACTGATTTTTTAAAATGATATTTCCCATATGACGTTGAAAGATACTATAGAAAACATGAATACAACACCTTTCCCATCTGGCCATCACTTACAAGTCTATCGAGTTGGATTCAATTGGCCAAGGTTGTGTGATATCTGCTTCCATATAAGTTAAATTTTTAGGTTTGCCTTGTAACTCTGCAGGTGGTCTGATGTCTAGACCAATGATATTTGCTTTACTTTGTTCTGCTGCTATTTCCAGTGCCCAAATACCATTCCCTGTACCAATGTCAAGTATCGTCATCGATTCATCTAGCTTCACCAACGTATTTGCTTTTCTCGCACTTTTTAATAAATAATGCTTTCATCCTCTTTTAGTCTTTTTGTAACAATCAATCGTAATCTGTACCTGTCTTTGAAGTCTATCATATTCTCTAAGATCTTCTTGCGCAAGACTCTTTTTACGTCCCACAAAGAATTCAGTGATTGATTGACGCCTCGATTTAGGCTGCTGTTCTTGCTCAATCCAATCATAATTACCAGAGACCACAGCCCTGTGATGAGAAGATCGACCTCCTAATGTGATCGTGCTTCTTCTTCTATTGGCCCTTCTCTTTTCCTTCTTTTCTCTTGATTTCTCAATCACTTTACTCGCTTGATTTCCCATATGAAGACAAGTAAGAAAGAAGAAGAAAGAGAACCAAAAAAAAGTTTTGTTTTTTTTTATCGGAATCCGGACAATAGAAGCCTAAATGTAGTACAAAGTGGAAACTATAGAAGGTGAAATTGCATGTGTCCTACAATGACGGAGAGAACAAGTGAAAAAAAAAAATTTTTTTTTGTAGTATAAATTGAAAGTAAAGGATGAACGAAGCCTAGACTATTTAAAAAAACTTGATTAAAAACTATTTTCTTCTAAACCACGTTCTTTTGTTCATCAATCACCAGGCATTCGTTTCTATTATAAAACGTATAAAACTCCATTATTTTCCAGGTTTGGAAATACTTAAATTTTGCCACGTTGTTTTCAATGACCGATTTTAGAACGAATGGTATGCAAGCCAGGTTTTGTGTGATGATAATAGGCGAGTGGACAGAAACAGGATTGGATGGGATGAACAAGACAAGAAAGATGAATAGGATACAGTTGACCCTTTGATTTATACTCCCCCCTTTTTTTTTTTTTTTTTTTTTTTTTTTTTGCTGAATTCAACCTAAACATTTCATGATTGGTAACCAACAGATACACACGTATGACTTCATTAGATCTGCACTACACATCCATACTTACAATACACAGAGATTGTGTATAGATTTATTTTCACATGTTGGATCAAGTTATCGTTTATTAATAGAAGAGTATGATGTATTAGGTTATATCCTCACCTCATGGACATGCCTGATCGAATATGTCTTTCTTTAGTCATCCAGTTCTCGATTACAAAGGCATGTGCACGTTGATCTGACCTCGCTTCGTACTACTTGTATCACAGAGTAGTAGGTGACATCAATTTGAATACAGAACAGAAAGCAACTTGTGTGTTCTTTAGAATTTTATAAAAAGGGTTCATGACCATAAATGAATCTTTTTTTCTGTGCTCAGTTGAACTGTGAAACAGAGTAAGGGGAAATAAAAATAGTATAAATTTATTTATTTTTATTGAAAAAGAGGTGGTGAGAGAGACATACAATTAACATAATATATAAATTAAATGACAAGATGATTTTTTAAAATGGATTGAAATGCATAGAAGAAAAGAAATTACAGTTTAAACATAACATAGGGGAACTTAAATATCAGAAGGTAAGACATGATTCAAGAATCGAACCAAATCCTGAGAGGTTGAACAAGGCAAGAGGTTTGAATCCACATGTGCTTCAATTTCCAAAAGTGCATCAGCTGCTGTTGGTCTTGTCTCTGGTTCTTCATCTAATAACCAAGCGACTAAACCACGCATGTACATCGTAGGATAACTGTAGGTAAATGTCGGACTGGGTTCAGTAGCAATGATGTCAAACAATTCTTCTTCATCTTTAATTCCATAATGAGGAGGTACACGATCCATCATTTCAATGATCGTAATACCCAAAGACCACATATCGATCTTTTCATTGTAATATTCTTCTCTTATCACTTCAGGTGCCATCCATTTTGTTGTACCCAATCTCTCATGGTTTGGACGGTTGATACGAGCCGATAGACCAAAGTCAGCTGTGTGAACAGGGGTGTGAGTAGTGATTGATGATTTCCATTGTCACTTACCTAGTTTCACTTCACCATTCCATCCAAGCAAAAGGTTTTCACACTTTACATCACGATGTAAAATGCCTTGACTGTGCAAGTGAGCTAAACCTTTCAATGTTTCACAAATCATGTAAACCGTGTATTCTTCTGGAATACCACGTTGACAGAGGACAGCAAAGACAGAGCAACGCATGAGATCCATGGTCATCAAGATATCTTCCTTCCACAACGAGACTTCTCTTAATCGAATCAAGTTACTGTGACCAGAAGCCATGATACGTAATTCACGCAAGATCGCTGCACGATATTCACGATCAGGATCCAATTTGCAACGCTTGATGGCCACCTTTGTATTGGCCCTCTTTCGACATACGGCTCTTACGACAGCACCATTGACACTAAAAAGAGTCAGTCAAGAGAGAATAGGTCGATCTTGATCCTTACCCAGTGCCAATTTCTTTAAAGTGAGTATAACGAGTGAGTGGATCCGATGTAGAAACAGGAATCTTTGGTAACAGCTTTCTCAATTTTGATTCGAGTCGATTGGAATGAGCCTGTTGGTCTTTTGTCCTATGTCATTTTAGTGGGGGGAGTTCGTGGATGTCACCATCGAGTATTAGGTAGATATTATGACAGCAAATTCCCATAGAGCGGGTTTGCAGGAAGATATACTACCGCTCAGCGAGACCTACCGTTGAATAATTGCACTGTCTATATCGATCCGATGCAAATTGTCAGTCGACTTAGGGCAATGGACGCTGGTTTTACTCTATATTC